>NC_085938.1:11823181-12126212 GCF_963556715.1 Cydia fagiglandana
ATATATTTTACTCATTGGATTACGCGCTCTCTATATCAATTCGAAATTTTCTGATATCTGTTATATTTACGGAATTATAGCCTGACTACACTTAACGATTACACCCTGTATATCATTAGATAGTTCATAGCCTATATCGATAGAATATATCGTTCTTATGAGCGTATTTGGTGGGCATACCTTATTATTAAAAAAGTCTACTGCTTTATACTCGGAGTAATTAACAATGGAGCCGCCATTAACAGGCGTTCCCCTCTGTCGAAAATAGGCGGCCAATGGTCAACCACATGTCAACCATATGTATGGACTGACGTTTGGCTGACTTGACGTACCTATACATTTGATGTGCCCCTCCCCCGCAAAAAACGGCAGACTATTTTGTACCGAAAATTTTAGACATGGCGTCTCCGTTGGTTATATCCTCTAAGGCTTTATAATAGGGTGGCACTGGTGGCAGAAACTCATTTCATTTGTAAAATTATCACCTGTAATTTATCTGTAAAATATAAAAACATTGTATTCACACTTTTCAAATGCCAGATGATTATTTTATTTAATTTTATTTCAATATTTAATGTTTGACTTGCCACGTGCGGTGCCACAATTATTATTCAGAAAAAATATATGAGTGCCTATTTTAAAGTGATACTTTTTAGAATGGAGAATAAATGAGCAAAATTTAAAAATTTTTTTATTTAGTACAAATCACCACACTGTGATTGTAAAAAAATACATATAATATTCATTTATTGTGCAAAAATCAGTTTATTTGTATGAATCGTTATACATACCTATAACGATTATTTAAAAACTGAATTCCTCGTCCCTAGATTATACAAAAATGATATATAACTTGCCCTAGTTGCTAAGAGCATGAAGAAATATAGCATAGATTGGACCGGGGAGCCGACCATTTCCCCCTCTTCCCTTATTTTTGGTATACGGTACGATCTCGTTGCTACCGGGCCTTATCAGCCCATTATTTGGTAATAACGGTATGCAAGGCATCTAACACAACTAATAAAACCTCCATGAACAGAAATGGGTGACATATTTTATAAGATTTGACAGTATCCAAGAAGAATCTTCAGATTCAGAATCATTAAACGGCAATTAAGCCACTAGTATTGGGTTGTCTATAATCATTTTTCTGTGAATGTACTCGTAAACCTCTATCCGTTAGTATGCGATTCATTAATGGACGCACCATGGCCCAAATCGGGACACAGTTCTTTAACACGTAATGTTAATAATCAGTGAACATTATTAATTACGCTCAAATGCTTAAGTTTCAGTAGGTACAGGTAAAAGTACATATGAGCTGTACTTTTAATTGTTAGTACAATCGGCATCAAATAGATAGTGACGGCCAAAGTGACCAAATATAGTTATAGGATCTAAATGTGAACGAATAAGGTCAGGTGAGGCATATAAGGCCCACCTTTATATTAACTGAAATAGTTTTATTAATAATCAGGATATTATGACCAAACCAATTCAATATATATTTCTCATTTGTTCATGTTTCTTACACTGC
Source organism: Cydia fagiglandana (assembly GCF_963556715.1). NCBI lineage: Eukaryota > Metazoa > Arthropoda > Insecta > Lepidoptera > Tortricidae > Cydia > Cydia fagiglandana. The sequence continues at coordinate 11,824,719 of NC_085938.1, forward strand.
TACTGTTGCTGTTACTGTTACCGACACAAACACCAGAGAGGAGGAGATCAAAATACGCATCCAAAACGCCCTGCGGTGCAGTGCAGCCCTCCACAAAGTGTTGGTGTCCGGGCTTCTCAGCAAACATACAAAGTTACGGATATATAAAACCGTTATACGGCCTATCCTAATGTATGGCTGTGAGGCCTGGTCCCTAACTAGGGAATGCTCCCGGTACTGAGTTTGTATGGCGAGAACCGGGAATTCCCGGTTCCGGTCCCGTGTTTGTATAGAAAACCATTACCGGGAGCACACCCTATCCCTAACACTAAAAGAAGAAGGTCAGCTCCTGGTAGCAGAGAGAAAAGTTTATCGCAAGATCCTGGGACCTATTCAGAGAGATAACGGCACCTGGAGGATCTGGAAAAATGCCGAGATCGAGGAGTTAGTGGCCGAACCCAATATCATCGGCGAAACGAAAGCGCACAGACTTCGCTGGTTCGGTCACCTACTCTGAATGGGAGAGGATCGGGCTGTCAAGAAGGCGTTCTTGGGACGACCGACTGGTAGCCGTCCGGTGGGTCGGCCCAGGTATCGCTGGGAAGACAGTGTGGCGGCGGATCTACTTCAGCTTCGCGTCAGTAACTGGCAGGAAGTTGCGCAGGAGCGGGACAGGTGGCACGCTCTCGTTTCGGAGGCCAAGACTCTCTTTGGATCGCTGAGCCAAAATAGTTAGTTAGTTAGTTCATGTTTCTTAATATACCAAAATAGTTATAAAAATATTCCGGCGCTTTTGAAAAATCCATTTTATAAAAAAAAACATACCATGTTGGTTCGGAACCGGGCCTTGTTACTGGCACTGACAGTGGGCCTTCTTACAATTAGTCATAGTACAAGTTCAAGAATAACAGAAAATACTACCGGGCCTTATTAGCTTTTATCATGAATTAATTTCATCTTAGATTTAAAATGATCTATAGTAAAATACGGCCTACATGAGTCATGGAAAAACAAATTGTATTTTATTTAGTACCTATTTGTTGTTCAAAATCTTCAGTAAGCTAACTTATAAGACTCTATCTATTATAATTAATCTAGATTGACAGTTTACTTAGCAAATTGTACTTTTACCTTTAGGTTTTATGTCGGAAATATTTCACCCAATTTGTACTGAAACATAAGCATTTGAGCGTAATTAATGATGTTTACTGATTGTTAATCTTAAATATACCTATTATGTAGGGCACTTAAATTATTTTAGCGGACCAAGCGGATGTGTATGTTTGTGGACCACTTTTTTATTTAAATAATTAAATTGTAATTCATTCAAAAAAAGCTATTACAATTAGGGATTTAGATACCGCACCTACCTTATTACAAAGCATTACAAAAATGTCCAAAGGCCAAAGCCACGCCGATAAGACATAAGACCTCATAAACGACTTCATAAATATAAACGTTCACTGAAAAAACCCAAATTCATTTCTGATAATTTTATTTCGTTACTGAGTTATCGTTTTGCACCGAATATCAATGAAATAAAAACACGTTGTTGTTTGATAGATACATTTATATAAACATCGTCACATGAAACCAATATAGGTACTCGTAAACCAGACCACTGCGATGCCACTGGCTTTAAATATCGTTCTTTCAACTGATGATATAGCCACAAAAACCCGCTGAAACTGCAGGTCGAGTCTTGATTTCAATTTCTTGATGATATATCATTGCATTAACTTTCAAAGCACATGATAGATCTTAGAATAGCAACAAAACTGGTTGAAACTAAGAATTTTATTGCTGAAATTATGTGAACAACATTGCTTCGTCTTCATAAATAAAATTTTAATAGTTTATATTGTTTAGGCTAAAATGTGAAGAATTTTGTTGATAAATTGTTTATCAGGTATATTGACATTATGTCATATATGTTTTTAAAATGACGTAATATGAATACCAGCACAATGAAAATTTATTCCAATAAGAAATAACAAATCTTCAAACTTTTTTCATTTTAAGTGAATTAGGAAGAAGCTAATTATACTGATTTGGTTATTTTGGTTGTATTAATATATTTTATTAAATAATTTGTCATATTTTTTAAGTATTATGACTTGTGAATAAAAATAAATCGAAATTTTAATGACTCTAGATCTCCGTGTGACGTTATTTATTTACCCTATTAATTTTGAATACAGTTTTTCACTGGTATCATCATTCGTATACGGACATGAATTTCTGTCAATATATATGCCAAATCGAACTGTCAACTTGGAAAAAAGAAGTACGCGTCCGCTTCCAACGGCCCACAGCGGGCATCTGAGGAGAAGGAGAATTTGACAGATATGGCGGATGTATGGAAATTATACGAAAGTTTACGTTTACGATTGAATTTCTCTGTAGCCTTTAAGAGGAAAAATAGGAAAAGCCTGATTCGTTGTAGTCCAGTTATCTGGCTTTCGAAATCACTCGATTTTATAGCATGAGCATCGATTTTTTTATACAAATTTTACTAAACGCTGACACTCGTTCATCACGTTTTAGGTACAACTTTGCATAAGTGTATTTATTATATTGTAAAACATTTCAGATTTTCAAGGGTGATTCGTTGTAAACACACTCTTTGGGATATTAATGACATTTATTATAATTTTTTTTATCAAGAGATGTGAACGCTAGCGACTAAACGGTGACTGCCTTTTTCGCTGATTTTGCTCGATGCAGTCTTAAAAACAGTGAGCAAAATGTCATTCAAGTGACTTTTATAGTCAAATGTCATTTCAACATGCGGGGTCTAATACAAGTTCGATATACTTGGGTTCTATTATCTCTGTCCCTCTAGGTATATGTTCTCACTGCTTAGGGTGAAAATTTTTGTGTACTACACGAGATCAAAGTTATTTACATCTCGTGCGCTTTTGAATCCCTTACTACGCTCAAGATTCTAAATTAGATTCACTCGCTACGCTCGTGAATTTATTATAGAATCTTTCGCTTGCACGGGACTCAAAATAAGCACTCGAAGAAATATCAAACTTTGATCTCTTGTTGTACAAATAACTATTTACGTTCAGGCTCCAACCGCCAATAGCGTCGACGGTGCGGGTGTTGTCCGTGGGGGCGGCGAGCCCCGGCGCGGGCGCGCGGCTGCTGCAACTGGCACCTTCCGGACAACATCTGGTGTTGGCGCCCGCCGCCGGCGACCCGCAGCTGTGGCACGTCATGTCCAACTCTAAAGTACATACGTTTAAAGGTTAGTTTCGCTTGTACGGTATTGTGTAGAGTTAACTTAAGTGTGCTGTGCATTTGATGGGCTGATATTACGATTTTAATCGGAGAGAATATTGAATTAGAACTCGTTTGTAGTTAAGTAGGTACCTACTTAGAAATAGATATTACGAATTTCGTATGTTTAGAATTCCAACCAAGAATCTGATTCTTTTCGACATTATACTTTATTCTAATTAAAAATGCCTGATGATTATAGTTTTGTGTCTAAATAGAGATAATCTATTTGTAGTAGGTAATCACTTAGAATGGAAGTAGCATTTGCATTCAGAATATGCAATTTCATTAGGTATTACTTACTCGACTAAACCAGAACTAATTGGATTGTTGTCAATCATAATAGTCAACACTGCATGCGGCGAGTGTTTAGGTTTACTTAGTTACACCGGATTTCAAAGATAATAAAGTGCGATTTTCTAGTTATATTATAATGTAATAACGATTTCATTGCTATTCTTTTAACCACTCACATGCCAAAATGCTGTAGTAGATAAGGTTTTGATCCACTATCACTGAATAATAACAAAGAATATTCTTCTATCTATTATCCTAGAAAAGGTTATGTCAGCAATCAGCTGCGCGCGTACGTAGATCGATAGGCATTTTATGGGTGAGCTCGATTGGCGTTTAACGACCGTGCCCTTATAACCCCGCTATCACTTATTTACTCACCCGGAGATAGTAAAACTGATTCTTTATGAAGGGTTTATGATATTTTTCTTATCTTCTGATTATATTCGTGTGGCTGGCCAACGTTTAATTAAATAAATGAGCTTACATCCCACAATACGTTACGTTTCAGATACCGTTCGGTATTCTGTGGTAATTTTATGTGTTTTAAAAGGATTCCTAGTGTGATAAAAGTGTAGTTGATTGCACATCATTAAGGCGATTTCAATGAAATGGTGGTAATAAAAAAAGTATTCTTCAGTACGAATAAGATGGTCGTTCTTTTCTACGTGACAGCGTGATAAAACGGTGTCCGTCCCTTTCTGTCCCACGGTGTTATCACGTGGATAAAACTATCCATAATACGCCGGCAGTTACGCCGGCCGGCAGTTTGTAAACAATGCACCTTTTGTTTTAGGTATAAAGAGTATTTATTTCGCTACTCTTTTAATAACTTTTCAACTGATTGATGATCGGAACGCGCCCTGAATCTACGCCACGCTACATTTTTGATTGCCCCGTTGAAGCGTTTTTATTTATAATATAATGGGTTCTCGATCAACAATGGTTCGCCGTAAAATGAAACAATATCCTTCATGACAACATTCATCGCTCATATTTTAATAAAAGTCCTATTGAAAAGGGGAATCGCGAAACAATCTTCAGTGCTTAGAGTTTCGACACTATTTTATTACGACAAAAGATCAACATAGGCTGTCGTTTACTCGTTTCGTCTGCAGTGAAAGTAGCGACATAGCGTTTGATACACGGTTTGTGGATTCCGTTTAAACATTAACTTGGTATTTAATGAAGGTGATGCTCGTAGGAACTACGGGACGCCAGTCCCGCCTGAGGGGCTACTGCGAAAACCGAAATTCGCAAATTGCGGGGATTTTTCTCTGTCACTCTAATTACGCCGTCATTGGAGTAAAAGAGAAAGATCCCCGCAATTTGCGAAGTTCGATTTTCGCGGTTATAGCCCTGAACCTTTGTACGATCAACTTGGTTGTTTTAATATATCATTATGGAGTTGATATGAAAAAATAATTATCATTCCATACCAAATAGGTAAATAGGTCACCCAGATACTATATAGAAGTTCGACATAACTTCTAAAGTGGTGACCCCGACGTGATGTTTCTCTCGGCCTGATTTGAACTTGAAGTTATACCTTCGTCAAAAATTGACTAAAGATATGTTATGGACATTATATGTAAATTAAACGCACTCTATTTTAGGGAGAAACAATAACTTCAGTGGAAACTTTTAAATCGCTGTTTATATTAGTTTATTTTTAGTTTTTAACTCTTATAAGTACCTACACATTTTTTTCGGTTGACTAAATAAATTGTTACAAGTACATTTTCGTGTTACCGGGAATACCTTCATACTAACAACATTCACGCTACGTCTTACGTAGGCGAACAACGCGCGAACGCGGCGCGGCGCGGCGCGGCGAAAGCGGCCGCCGCCGCGCCGCGCCGCGCCGCGCCGCCTGACATTCGCGTGCAAATCGCGCCGCACCGCGTTCGCAACGAGATCGCTTACGTAGGACACTTCTATGGGCATCAAAGGATTGATTTCGCCGCGCCGCGCCGCGCCGCGTTCGCGCGTTGTTCGCCTACGTAAGACGTAGCGTAAGATTCCAGCAGTGAATCCAATGCGCATGATTTATGTTTCCACCGCGATCCTCTGATGTTGATTAATGGTCTCGCCAGCATTGAGGTTAGATTAGTTTTAGCTTGATTGCCAAATTTCATCAAATATCAGGATATTAAAAGTATTTACTAAGTATTTAACGACTAAATTGTTTTTAAAAGTTAAAAAAAGAGACAGAGCAATCAGAGCTGTTTGGATAAATACGTTTCATATTTTAAAATTGTTATAAATATTACATAATGTTTGCAGACTTATATTATCATTATTTACTCAGCTAAGAAACTTGATTATTCCTGTCCATTCATTAAGTAAATATTTATGTAGTTTGATTGAAGATAATCTTCATCTTAATCAGAAACAGTTGTCAATGTCAAGTAGGTAATTATTTCATGTATTTGTAAAAACTGTGCACACTCATGTGATAGGGGTATTTAAGTAGGGGCTTTCACCTAACAACTAGGTATTACGTATAACAACTAAGTACCTATGTCACTAATCGGGAAACTTATTCATTTTTTCCGTATTATCACCGCAATAAATTCCAAATTAAATAATGATTTTCCAATGACTGTTAGGGCGCTGCGCTGGGTAAAGCAGTATGTCCGTAGTTCCGAAACACAAAGGATCTCTATTAATAGGTATTTATGTTAATCAAGCCACAGTGCGTGTAAACTTCTTCATTTCATATTCAACGAAAGTGGAGGACACAAGAGGAAATGCAAATTGTGGGAATCTCTGAGTGGATAGAGCACAGGGATAGGAATGAATTTCGTATCTGTGTTTGCAGTTTATTGTAAGGTGAAACTTTGATTGGGGTAGTTCCCGTTTAACTGCGAACGATTTGCGCAATGGTGGCGCAATTAAATTCGGAGATGAACTTTTGTTGTAAATTGTCTTCGGCACCGGATGTTCCGGGAATGTTCGCAGAAAGGGCTTACCTATTCCGGTTAATTTACTACAGACTAGTTGGTAAATAGGGTTCCATTAAATTCTCTCTCGATATTCAGTTGCGACTACTTAAAACTCTGCTGTAAATGAGAGTAACCCTCAGAGAGGTATTGGAGTAACCCTCAGAAAGGTATTGGAGTAACCCTCAGAGAGGTATTGGAGTGAGTTTGTTGTCAGACTGTTAGCGATGCGTAACACATACTGTAAGCTTCTTTTGACGCGAAATGTGTGTAGTTCATGCACTCTAGGTATTTATTATGTTCTCGTGAAAAGTCGCTTGAAAATGTAATAGGTATAAAACGATGTTAAAAATACTCAGGGTTATTTTTACTCAGAATCACGAAGACTATCGATTTAAAAAGGAAACAAGAGTGTACGAAAAAAATTACATTTTGTGTCGCATTTTTACATAATACTTATATACGTTTTTATGAACCATCACAATGTACGTGACCATCAAAATTTTGTACGAAGAACTAGGGACACTTTTTTCTTTCTTTTAATCAATACTTCTAGTGAGTCTGAGTCGAAGTAACTCAAGGTTTTTCGAAGAAAAGTAAACAAATCACTTATTTCTGAAAAATAGAGAGGAATGATACTGGCTATTCGTACAGATTCCTGCTCCAACACAACGGCTGCATAAAAGTAAGTGGTGATTGCTGCAATTAATGGAATCGGATTCGTATTGCTAATTGGATTTCCGCGTATTCTCTAGTTACTCGTATTGTTTTCCGATGAACTGTTCCTGATGAAGTTCACTTGTTCGAAATGTATCACTGAACATATTTTGTTATTTTTTTGCTATTGTTATTATACAAATATAGTTTCTTGGTTTGTTATTTTCAATTGTTTCTATATTGCAAAAAATTGTGCTGTTTTTAAATATAATATGTCGTCTCATTGTATTAAAGCTAATCAACTTTTTCAACTCACTTTAGCTATTAGTAAACTAGTATTGTCTCAATTAATCACTAAACAAGTGATAATTTCAGTCGTGTTGCGTTGGTAATTTTTTTGATGAAAATTAATTTTACCTTAAAAAAAAAGCAAAATAATGAAACACTTGAATAACAATTAAGCACGTGAACTAAACATAATTAACTTATTCATTAAGTATTATAGGTGGCATATATCTTCGAGCAACACCGGCTTCCGACACGTCGGAAGGGAGGGGCCCAAGCGATATCTCACCGTACAAATCTTTCTGCCATTTTTCGCGGGGGGAAGGTGCACACAGTCGCACTTCTTACACACTTACATACAAAATCCAATCAGAGGCCCTACCGTGAACCACGTTCGACGTGTTGCCTCTCTATGGCACTTGTAAATTCATACGTAAGTGTGACAGGGAGGCAACACGTCAAACGTGGTTCGCGGTAGGCCCTCTGTAATGACGACACAAATACATAGAAAATGACACACGTCAAAGACAAATCTTGCAAACCTCGTTCTCTTTTTGTGTACGGACGAGTGACTTAGTGTCACAACACGCACACACTAACACATTTTCGTTGAAGTATGTCATTGTATTCTGAGAGATGAGAAGTCGGATTTGTCGCTCGACCGATCCGCAATTTGTACTGAGCGAGCAAAATCGATAAATCCAACAAATACTTGAGACTAAAATATAATAATTGTATGATAACGTATGATATGTAAAAAAAATATTACATGTGAAATGTAACACTTTCTTTTTGTAAATTTGATGTCCCCGACCTCTTTTTATAGCAAAAAAACCGTGCAAACAGGCATTTTTGTGCAGCAGTGTTCACGCGCGCGTCTGGACTCGGTCTAGTGAAAAATCCAAGTGCAACTAGTTTTATTACCCGCGCTAGATTAGATTGACGCGCTAATCTTGTACCTCGGCAGAGGGGAAATAGTGCGAATGCCGCCTCCCTTCCGTGTTGCTCGAAGGCATATATACATGTAGGTACCTACTTATACATAATTGATATTGTCAATTGGAATATATACATAGCTGTATTTATTTCTTGCTCGAAAGCTTTCAAGACATCCAAAACGCACAACAAAAAAGAAATTAATATTTCCAACGTCTCACACATACGAATTTCATACGATATATTAACACGATCCATCATGGCGACGTTTCATTAGACGTTAGGTGAAATAATGAATATGTATGAGGGCAATTTTCCAGGTCACTCGGGCAGGATCCTTTGCATGTGCGTCACGAGGGAGTCGCAGTACCTACTGACGGGCTCCGAAGACACCAGCGTCATTGTCTGGGACCTTCACACGCTGGCGGTGAAGGCCAAAATGACGTGAGTATTTGACGTGACATTTTTATCGACTATGGCTTGAGGAGGCCAATTCTTGAACGCAATTGGAAGGTGTGGAAAGGTTACATATGAGTAATTAATCGTGTCAGCGTCGGTACTCATTATCACTACATAACACCGAATACAACAAAGTCCTCCGCCGCGTCTGTCCGTTTGTGTGTTTGTTTGTATGTTCGCGATAAACTCAAAAACGACTTATCAATATAGTGATATAATAAATACATATTCAACCAATACACTTCATGACCTATCCTGTCCGTGCAAAGTTTGTTTCTGATCTGGGTTTCTGGGATCCTCAGTACGCAATTACTTACAGAACATTACTGTTGCAACACAACTCTAATTGTTCACAACTGTTAAACATTATTCGGTTAACGGCATTTACGGACTTTGGTACAACAAGCTAAACTTGTAGAAATCTAGTGTGATAATTAGGTAAAGGCTAAACTTGTAGAAAGCTAGTGTGATAATTAGGTAAAGATTCCTTTCAGAGGGGCGATTTTTTAATTACGAGCGCTTGATTTCGTCACTCGAAAATCTGTGGAAAAATGCGATTTTTTTTAAAATACTATACTTAATAGCAATAGAAATTGGAAATCTAGTGGCTATAATTTAAATACATAGTACCTAGTGAAGATAGTATTGAAGAAAACCGCACGGAATCGAGCGATCGATATTCAAAAATCGGCTCCCAGAACACGTCTACTTTTGGTTGTGAATGTTACGTTTTATGTCAGTCTATTTTAGGAGTCTGGCAGTAAAGTGAAGCTATTTGGACGTGATTGTTTGATTGGACACAGGGAACACATTGCACCTGTACTGTGCGTGGCGGCTGTCGTGAATCGCTCGCTGGTGATCAGCGGCGGGGAGGACTCGGCTGTCATCGTTGCGTCTCTGGTTGACGGCTCACTTGTACGTACCTATACAATTTGTATTATTCTATTTCTAAACGATTTCTATTCTATTTCTATTACTCATATGCGACAGTAATGTACAATCAGCCGCAGAGATACTTGACCCCCCCTGCAAACAAATCGCTCAGCTATCGCTGCAGCTGACTGTACATTTTTTAGAGAGGCTAACTCCTCATGATGTCCATCAAACTAGTGAAAATCGTTAAATTATGGAAGTCAGTCCTGTATCTACTCGGGTTTATTCTACATAGCGCTAAAAGTAAAATCCCAAAAGTTTTCAGAGAAAAATGAAAGCTAAACCCATTTCAAGGAAAACACGGTACCTATAATACAGCTATGACAAAGCAAAGCCCATTTTTGCTGACCTGAGTCTCTGTGGACTGATTTCAATTTACTACGTTTTGCGCTCTCACAAAATCCGCTGAAAATGTAGGTAGGTACTGGTTGAAATTAAGAGAGACCAGCTTTTGTGTTTTACTTTCAATTTGTGCTAATAATTGTTAATTTCTTCTTTGTTGCGAGATTTAACTTCGAAGAACATTTTTCATTATGCTAATAAAGCCCGCATTCGAAGGTACAAGACAAACGCATTTAACAAAGAGTTTAGTTATTCATTGCATTTGCTTACAGTTCTTGTGTTTACTTTTGATAAAACTTTCGAATTTAGTAATTTATACGTATATTTTGTTTGTGGTAACGAAAAACTTTACTTAAAAGTTGATTAATTTTCTGATGTTTACTTTCTTATAACTGCATAACCGTCATTGTACGTACTCGTTCAGCTAGTTAATATTATTCCTCTTTGTGATATGTAATGAAATAATAGTAAACTTTACCGATTTATTGTTACTCTATTTCAAATTGACTTCGTATATTAAGTAATACACAGTGTCACCAAAATGCGTTGTACCTACGCAAGACGAAATACGTAATGATAAAATTTGACCTTTTTTATGAATGACTATTTATCATAAGAAAAGTGTTGAAAATATTTTTAAATATCTAGAGTGAAACTTATCTGTCATGATTTATTAAGCTAGTTATTAATTTCTTTTAGTAATACCACTGTAAGTATATATCTTGTTTGTAAATAAATGATTTTTACAATCTTTCATGATTTAGGTGACAAAACTTGACCACCACCGGGGCTCTGTCACGGGCGTGAAGGTCCTCCAAGACGGCGAGATCGTGGTGACATGCTCGCAAGACGGGACAGTCTGCACGTGGAACGTAGATAACTTCACGTTGCTCAGCACCGTCACGGCTGGCATGCCCGTGCACGCTATGGAGATCACGGATGACAACGTGTTCCTCGTCACCCTGCAGGGAGAAAACGAACTGCATGTCCGGACGTTCATCACTGGGACGTACCTGCATATGTTGAAGAGACATAAAACTAAGGTTAGTTCCGTAATGTCTAGAAACACCGGTCGGCAACAGGCGGCCCGTGAGCGCCCCTGCCGGCTATTTTGTACGTAATATTGTCAAACAAAAATGTCTGATAAAGTCACACATATTAACAAAAGTGCGACCCGCCTCAACTTCCTTAACTATTATATTATGTGGCCCTTGGCTGGTAAAAGGTTGCCGATCGCTGGTCTAGAATATCGGGTAGAAAATTTTGTGTTTCTAGCAGAGGCTGCCCACTGTTTGCGTTTGCTTTAATGAACTAATTGAGTGCAATAGCGTATAGAATCACATGCAACCGTCGGCGTCTAATTCTGTTATTATTGTGAATGTACAACGCTTAATAGTGAGAAACTTTTGCGAAGTTTCAGATGAAACAGCTCTAATATGCAAAACAAATCATGTCCACTAATCCGTATTTCATCTATCGTAATCGCATCGTCGTCGATCGCATAATACCTAAGAAATGTCCAGTTCATAGAATCCATCACTTCTCAACAAACGTTCTAAATACGTACACACTAAGCAATTACCTTGAGATTGAAGATAAGATAATCCTCTCAGGATGGAAAAATAGAAAAAGCTCAGCACAATTTATAATTTCTGTTCCGCTGTGTAATCGCTGCACGGGCGGTAAAATAATTGTTTTATCTCGCGTACCACGGCTTATTTGATTAAATTGCAAACCTGCTTTTGTGAACCCAAAATGCTTTGTTTAAAATTTCTGCGCGGATCATGAATTCAATTCATACCATGCTAATTAATTACTCAAATCTGAACGACTGTTTTACAACGCGTAACAACCGTTCAAATTTGACTTGAAAAAGAAAATAAATTCGATGATTTAAGTATGTGTAGAATGAATCGAGTTTTTTTACATAAGCATAATATTTATTAAGCATATTATTTACATTTAAGTATACTCTATCTAAGTATATATTTCGTATAACTTCATGTTATACGATAGATATAAACCTTACAAATGAGTAATATTATTATAGTACAAAATATTCAATATCCTAGCTTAATGTTGAGCACCGCGGTTGAGCATTATTGCTTGGTTAATGTTAATTTGTGCTTGTCGAATGCACTAGGATTGTCGTCTTGTTACGGATTACGGATAATACCCAAGTGACAATAATTAAAATAATGTTGTTGCTACTTATGATTTATTGAAGTAAATTAATGAAAATGTATTATGATAAATAATTAGTTAAACGGGCACTTATCCGGCATATTGCCACGGCTCATAGGAGCCTAGGGTCCGCTTGACAATTAATCCCATGGGTTGACGTAGGCACTAGTTTTTACGAAAGCGATTACTATCTAACCTTCCAACCCATAGGAGAAACTAGCTCTTATTGGGATACTATGAATATAATGATTAAAATAATATAATGTATCATACATTCTGAACTCAACAGTATATTGAACCGCGTTAACTAAGTACTATAAACTTTGTGAAAGGACCATCCTTCCTCTCTAACTTTATCTGGAATCACTGCCCAACAATTACCCCTAAACTTGCCTCGGCTCGTTATTCTCTGTACTGCACGACTAACTTTAGAATTAAATGCGTCCGCACAAAAGGCACATTAATTAACTGCCCGTAGTAACCAGATAGCGTAACACTTCGCGACAATTTCCAACTAAAATGTTGCTTATTCAGGTTAATGGCCGGTTGGTATGAATTTCTTTGTGAATTTACTGCAGAAATAAATACGGTTTTTTCTTTTAAATAAACAATTCTCATTCTTATGCTGCAAACTTACTTATAAATTTTTCATAATTTCCAGATAAGGTAGATAAGTAAAATGTTAGTCAGTACCTATTTTATAGCGGTTTTTTTATTTTATTTCAGAAGTAAATGTTATTAAGATTTTTAAAATATGACATCGCCATGATTTAATTTTTTAGAACGATTTACACGCATTAGTATTTCTGTGACATCATGCTTTATTATCATATGTAATATGTACAGTCAGCAGCAGATATACCTGAGCGGGCAAGGTGTCCAAGAAAACATATACACTTCAATCGTCACAAAAATAAGGACATCTAAGTTGTCATTTTAGCGTAGGCTTTCAGTTCGTCACATATATCTTAACTTCTGAGTTTTTCTTTAACACATACACCCTTATTTAATCACAATGACAATAACGGTTAAAAAGTCAGTGGTATCTAAGCACTCAAATTCAAGCTGCTGTCATTAATACCTACACGCACTGCCAATCACGTACGTGAGCAGCCAGGGTGCCACCAGTTGCTAAGCAGTTGTTATTTCAATGGTAACTAAGCATCAACGTTTTATCAGTTTAACTTTAAAAAAAATACTGTAGCAGCTACGAATTGACACCTCCTTTCTTAAAGAAGTATTTTATCGTCAAGTGTCAAACTTAGATAATAGATAAGTAGGTTCTGAGTATTATATTCTTTGGTAGTAGACCGGGAGATAGTGACACATTTTACTGGGTCATTTGTACCAGTATGGCGGTTCGTCAGGGGTCTAAGTACGTAATGAACGAAATAAAAATGATGGTCATAGCGCTGGTACCGGCGGCCCAATCGCGTGGGCGTTAGTCGAACGTGTCGGATAAAATACGAATATCGAACGATTTGTTCCACAAAAATCCTCATATTTTCCGATAGTCCATAAAAAAGAAGTAGGCGGTAGCGTAATGCCATACTTCTCCGGTGTGACTTACAGCCCGCCATACTGAGGCGAACACATTAAATTAAAAAAAAAACAATTCAATCATTTGTGCCAAGCTAATATTTGCACAGGTGATCATCGTCGAGCAGCCATTCATGGACATCACCATGCCATACTTTTCGGATGGTTCCAAATGGCCGCCATACCGCCGCAAGGGAGTTAATTTTTTTGTTATTGCTAAACGATATGTACCATCTTGAAATTTTTTTTCAAGACTTTCTGTGTGATCATTAATGGAATCATAATGCCATACCTGTAGGAGGTGGCAAATGTGTACAATATTTTTTTTTATTTCAAGTATGGTGCCCCTTTTTCCCCCTATTAGAAGTATGGCAAATATAATAATGGTCATATTGCATCATATAATTTTCAAAAATCCAAATGCCATACTGGTACAAATCTTCAAAAAATTTTTTTTTGTTTTAAGTCTTGGCTTAAGTCTCACAGTCGTCCGCCCCGTAGTTATAATCTGGAATAATTTTTTTTAGGTATAATTGTATCCAAACAAACAGAATATGATGATGCCATGCTGTAAAAAAATATTTTACGTATACATAGTCGTATTTTTGAAACGTGTCGATTAAATAAGTTTTTCAAGTATGGCAGCACTTTATCCCCCTACTATAAGTATGGCAATTATAATAACGGTCACATTTTATCAAATACTTTCCAAAAAATTTAAATGCAATACTGGTACAAATCGTTTAGCAAAAAAAAATTAACTCCCTTGCGGCGGTATGGCGGCCATTTGGAACCGTCCGAAGAGTATGGCATGGTGATGTCCATGAATGGCTGCTCGACGATGATCACCTGTGCAAAAATTAGCTTGGCACAAATGGTTGAATTGTTTTTTTTTAATTAATGTGTTCGCCTCAGTATGGCGGGCTGTAAGTCACACCGGAGAAGTATGGCATTACGCTACCGCCTACTTCTTTTTTATAGACTATCGGAAAATACGAGGATTTTTGTGGAACAAATCGTTTGACACTCGTATTTTATCCGACACGTTCGACTAACGGCCACGCGATTGGGCCGCCGGTACCAGCGCTATGACCATCATTTTTCTTTCCTTCATTACGTACTTAGACACCTGACGAACCGCCATACTGGTACAAATGACCCAGTAAAATGTGTCACTATCTCCCGGTCTATAGGTTCTACGAGAATGATCGGTTTTTTATTTTAACTGTCATAGGCGGCCGTTCTTCCAAACCGTAGAGCATATTATATGTTAATATATTTATTTAGCCCGCTTATTGTACTAAAATATACTATATAGTACTAAAATACGATGCTCCGAATCGATCAAAGAACGAAGGAGAAAACAATAGAATTGAAACGTAACACGTTCACTGTCCCAATCTGACATGTAAACCTTATGGCTTTGTAATAGAGGCTAGCCGTGACCCCACGTGAGAAGCACGGGCAGTAAAGGTGTTAAGCATATCCAACTATGACTCCTCTCTTTATTTTGTTGGAGGAATGACGAATTTTGTTTTTACAACTTAGCAGAGAGGATAGAGTATACGGAGTTATATACAGTATGTATCAGAACGAAAGGCCAAGAAAGAGACCCATTAATGTTTAGGTCATACTGAGCAACTTTTACTATGGGACCAACCCCGAAACCCCGGAAAAAAATTTACTCTCCCATAGAAAATTTCAACATCAGACCAGCAAAATGTATAAAACTTCCAATTATTTTTCCGCGTTATCGGGGTTGGTCCCATAGTAAAAGTTGTCCAGTATGATCTAAACATTAATGGGTCTCTTTCTTGGCCTTTCGTCCTGATACATACTGTATATCTTTGAACTTATTGTTAATATAACCTAGCAGTAAACATCAAATGGCATTCGGCACAGGAGTAATCTAAGGAACGCCCCCTGCGGGTTCAAACCTACAACGTCCTGTTAGAAAGTCGTACATACGCTACATGTGACATACCTTCAAAAAACATATAAACTTATGCGAAATTAATATAAAACCACAAATTAATAATGGAAATGAAACCCAAAAAAAAAAGCTGTAATTTCTAGGTGCGTCCGACTGAGATTTGAACCCGCGGTCTCTGCTTTGAAAAGCAAACGCCTTAGTAACAAGACCACAACGTGCCTTGACAATTGGCTCTAAATTCGGCTTCAGTTAGCTTTCGCTATGTGTCACTCATTCGTTTTGATGATTCTATTCAATCAAAGAAATAGTTTGCAGTAAGTTGACTGACAGACCACTGTCAATGGTTGAAGGGCAAAACGTGAGATAGATGTATGTGATGACAAGACTGTACTGCTTTCGATGATTGTCAAAACGCTTTACCTGAAATCAGCATAGCTATTATTCATTCTATATACGACCATACATGTATGCTTTAAACGTCTATTTTTCCATATTGTTTAGATATATTTGACACGTTGACCGCTTAGATACCAGTGGTTTTTTGACAGCTAAGGTATCAATGATTTGTTGTAAGTGTAGAAATTAATGAATAGCGACTGTTAAGATATTTGTGACATGTTGAGCGCTCACAAGTAAATGCTACCATGACAGTCAACAACTTTTTGACAGTTTAAACGTTTACCTCTCTTTGAGCACCTGGAGTGTATAGCGACTTCTGCTGCTGACTGTACCTATCAGGTATAATAAATAATTCATATATTTTAATGTAAAAAAATATACTTCGTCACAGGCATGCCACGGATGATATCCACAACGGGGATAAATTAATAAATTACGAACACGACTTTTAGTAAAAATAGTTCTTAGTAGTTGTTTTAATACTGATTAATCTGACTGAAAAGACTACTACCTACAGGCTCAGGCTTTAATCAAATGGGTATATCAATTCAACCAACCCTTCAACTCTTCAGTGTGGGTAAAAGGGCCAACAATCAACCGCTGTAGGGCTGTATCGCGTATCTTGCTCCAACTTCTCCGGGCGAGGTAATTGAGGGTCTCTAAATTGCTTTAGCCCTTAGTTATTCTCGACTAGTGGAAATAAAATACAGCTGATTTGTTGTAAGTGGCTCTCGAGCTCTGCCTTATTGCATTAGTGGCAACGGCGTGCTAACTGCGCACGTTTACAGAGCTATCCATCTATTGGGTCCGTGTGAAGTTTTGCGTAGTTTTGTTTTTTGTTTTAGGGCATAGGCCTAATACGGGTACAATAAATTATAATAGTTAGTATTGAAACCTTTTTTATATAGACAATTATTTTAGACTAGCGACCGGCCCGGCTTCGCACGGATTACACAAAATCTTAACATATTATACACCTAAACCTTGATTAGTTAGTGAAATTATCGCGAACATATATCATATCATATCATATCATATTTATTCATCAACAATACAAGATTGTGTTTGAAATGCACATAAAATACAATTGCAATAAAATACACTAGAATAAACAACATTTGAAAATAATAATAACAATAATAGTAAGCACTATATAGTAACATATTTTAGCCATTATATATAGGACGACATTCAAAGCTTATACACTAACTAAACTAAATCAGTATCAAATAACTCATCCAAGCTATAAAAACAACCTCTTAATAAGTATTGCTTCAGTTTTTGCTTAAAGATAGTATACTTGGAAATATTTTTCAAATGCTGAGGCAGTTTATTAAATAACTTAACAGCCTGATGTCTCACACAGTGCTCCTCAATTTGTGAAGTAGGGCGAAAATGAATTTTCAAATTTTTAGTGCGTGTGAGAAAACGCAGTTCCTCTTCTTCATGCGTTTCAAATCTTTGCTTGTGTTTGACAAGGTCCGTAAGCAGTATATGTACATATAAGCAGGGCACGGTAAGTATACCAAGCTTAAGGAAAAATTGCCTACAAGAGACCCACGGTGGAATGCGAAATATGGTTCTTATTGCCCTTTTTTGAGCGGTTAGAGCTCTGTTCACGTTATATCTAAAACTGTTACCCCAGAACATAATGCTATACCGCAATTTTGATTCAATTAGAGCATGATATACTATTTTTAGTTGATCTACGCTAATTTCGTCTCTGAGGCTTCTCAAGGCGTAGCAGGCAGAATTAACTACGTTTTCAATAGCTTCCAGCTCCTGTACCCAGTTTAACTTTGAGTCGAGACGTATGCCAAGGAACTTAACATTTTCAACTATGTCTATAGTGGATCCGTTCATAATGATGTGAAATCTGTCAGTTTTTTTGGAGTTTTGGTTAAATAACATTATTTGGGTCTTGTCTGTGTTCAAGCAGAGATTATTAATTGTGAACCATTGCTGGAAGGTGTTTAAAGCAAAATTAACTATTTCATTTAGTTCTACTACGTGATCAGCATGTATAACGGCATTGGTGTCATCAGCGAACATTATTATATTGCAGTTCGGCACCACATTGGAAACATAATTGATGATATCATTTGTGAATATGTTAAATAGCATAGGGCCTAAAATTGACCCTTGCGGTACCCCTCTGCCAACCTTCAATAGATCAGACTTAGTTGATCTCTCACAGCCGCAATGTATATCTTTGATCTCTACATACTGATTTCTGTTTTGCAGATAATTGCGTAGTAGACCGTAAGCTTTGCCCCTAACTCCATAGAAGTCCAGTTTTTTCAGGAGTATATCATGGTCCACGGAGTCAAAGGCAGAACTTAGATCAAGGAATAAGCCAACAACTCTCTTTTTACAATGGATTTTCGAAATCACATCATCAATTAAGTAATTAATAGCATCTGTAGTGCCTATATTTTTTTGAAATCCAAATTGTCTGGGGCTTATTATATTATTCTCTTCAAGATGCCTAAGAAGACGAGTTTTAATGATTTTTTCAAAGACTTTTGAAAGTACTGGAAGAAGTGATATGGGTCTGTAGTTAATTGGGTCTGTCTTATTACCTTTCTTATATATAGGCACTACCTTGGCTAGTTTTAGCTGATCCGGAAACATATTCAGTTCATAGCATTGGTTAAAAAATTGAGCTAGTGGTTCCGAAAGTAAATCAATAGACTGTTTAAAAATTGTGATAGGCATCTCATCACACCCAGATGACTTTTTATTTTGCATCAATACTACGGTTTTTTCTACTTCAAAGGGTGAGACCGGCCACCAAGTCATATCCTGGTAATGAATATTATTGTACAGCTCTAGACAGTGTCTTGCCGCAGACAAATCACCCGTAGCCATAGTATTATTTTGATCAAAACGATTGGATAATATGTTAGCAACGTCTTGAGGTGCTTCTATAATTTTATTGTTAACCTTCAATACAATTTTTTTGCGGTTTATGCCATTCGATTTATTCCTACGCCTATTAACAACATCCCATATGCCTTTAGAAGATCCCTTAGCTTGAGTTATTTCAGCCTGAACCGCCAGTCTTTTTGCGTGCCGAACTATTTTCCTGAACAAATTAATATATTTATCTCGGTAAACTAAAATAGAATTATCACAAAATGATTTATTAACGTTACATAAGACTCTTTTCATTTTACTTGCTGTCTTTATACCTCGTGTAATCCAATTGAGTTTTTGTTCGTTTTTTATTTTTATTTTCTTTCTTTTTTTAATAAAACTTAGTTGGAACACTTCAGACAGTTTGTTCAGAAATCCACTTATACTAAAATCCCCCCAATAGATGTCGGCCAACCTACTTCTGAATAACTGAATACATTTCTCAGTTATATATCTCTTCTCTACTACTAACTCATTATTACTATTACTAAATATTTCAGTTTCTAATGACAGTTTGCAGAATATAGCAGCATGTCCATCTGCTAGGCCATTATGGTCAACGTCTGTTGCAATATCTATATTGGTAGGCATATTAGTTATAAAATTATCAACACAAGACTGCGAATTGTTACGTTTAAAAGTTATGTCATTAATAAGGTGTCGGAAATTGTAACATTTTAGGAGACTTAAGAAATCAGACCGCTGCTTTTTATCAATTAATAAATTAACATTAAAGTCACCACAAACAATTGCTTTTTTGTCAAAAAGGTGATCCAACAAGAGTTCCAATTGTTTGAGAAAAATTTCAAAGTTACTATCTTTAGGACATCTATAACAACAAAATATATGAATGTTAGTTCTAATATCCCTGATACCACAAATTTCAAATCCATCTGGCACATATAATTTCTTGCAAATTGCTAATTCTTCTGAATCTCTATTTACTGAGGCTGCAATAAGAGTTCCACCTCTTTTAATGGTGGGTCTTGTGTTGAAAGAAACTAGGTTATAGTTATGTAATTTAAAAGAAGGAGCAGCGTTTTTATTCAGAAAGTGCTCGCTAATACATACATAATCCATCGGTTTAGTCTGCTCATCAAGGTAAAGTTCAAGCTCATTTATTTTATTGGATATGCCACACACATTTTGGTGAAATATATTTAACATATCAATTTGCACTACATTATTGGACACGAAAAAAATCTGTAGTACTAGTGTCGTCCAGGCCCCAAAGGTGGTTATTTGTTACTACCCAATCAATGTTGTTATAGAGATTTTTTAATACATTATTCATACCAGTGTTATTTAACCTACCAGTGTTGGATGAGAACATATCAAGTGATACGTTTGCGTTAGAGTCGTATACAAAGAAACATTCATTATGATTAGGTAACTCATTGAGTAGCAAGTGATTAAAACATTCGACTCTGCTATTAAATATAGGCTTGCCACATATATAGGTCGGACATGCTATAACAAGATTAGTATACGTTATACATTTCGATTCTTCTGTTAGGTAGTTCACAAGTCCACGAATGTCACACGAATAATGAAAGTCCTCTTCTCCGATTAATACAATACAACAATCATTTCTTGACATGTCGCTAAGTAGAGTGTGAATGTCCTTAAACAACACACGTACACCTTCGCCGGGAATGATGTGATGACATATCGTAAAGTCTTCAAAATAATCATTGTTTGTTATAGTCTTGATAATATTGTTTTTATTGTTACTGCTTATTATTAACAATTTTTTTCGGTCAGTATCATGTTTATCAGAGCTTAGGCTTGTCATTGATTCTACATGTTTAGCCTCATTTTTGTCAGCTGGCAGCGTTATAGCACTTGGAAGGGCTTGACATTCAGAAATTAAATTTTCAGGCAAAGCAGTTGTTTCAGAAACACAATTTAGGGGAGCTTTGTTAAGTGTTTTAGGTTGCAACATTTGTTTTCCCTTTTTCTTTACCGGTTGCTACGGGTAGGCGGAGAGAATAAATAAAACTAGTTTTTTTTTTTTTTAAATAACGGACTAAATTTATTCTTCCGAATTTCCGCCGCAAGCACACGAATATGTCGTAGGGTAGGGTACGTTTTAGGCCGGTACTGATTTTGCTCCGAGGACAGTTCCACCACGCAAGTACTCCCCTGAAGCTGCCGGAGCCACTGCGGGTTGGGAGACGGACGAGCTGAGGGACGTCAGCTGGGGCCGCTCAGGAACTGCCGGCTGGTCTTCACGGCTACGGTCTTAGCCGTAACTAGGCTCCCCAAAGGGGATTTATTACACTGAATTTAGTGAATTAGTACTGAACGAGTACAAGAAAAAGAAAAAATCTAAAATTCGATTTTATAACTCGCCGGCTACGTCTAGAGTCGCTTGCGCGGAGACAAAGCGAACGTGCGCCGGCTTCGAAAGCTAGATCTGTCTGACCGGCAGCGCTGGCGAGTGGGCCGACGCGGGAGCAGGGCGCGGGGCGGGGAACGCCAACAGCCGGTTACTTCGAAACAAAGGAATGTTGCGCGAAGTACAGTGCGTCGCAGAAAAGAGGACACAAGTTGAGACTTGATACTAAGTATTTATATAATGTTAATGTATTTTAATTTTAGTGTATTTTAGGTAAGTGTTTTATTATTATTAAGGTATTTATGTTTTTATTAGGATATTAGTTATTTAATGATTTAATTTAACTATTGTAAATGTAACCAAGGTTATGTAACGTTTTTACGTTACAATACCCCGGCGCGTGGTCAAGGATTTTAGGTCATCTAAATGAAATAAAATCCGCAGAACTAAGCACTTGTTAAAACACTTCCATAAATCTTCATTCATACCTCACGCTTGCATAAAATACATTAGTAACTATTTGACAATCAAGAATAAGATTACTAACGCATAATTACAGAAAAAAAATGAGGTAACCTGTTACACGAACTTGAAACCCTACATGTGCTTTTGCTTAAAGGTGGTAGTACGCATTAAGCTAAATTAAATCAATAACTTCCCATATAACTAATTATATGACTATATATGACTAACGAAAGTAAAAACCAACACAACTCACACAACTCGTTTGATTGAGTTCTCGGTTGTGGCTTTATTTAGCTTAGTTTTAATTTAGTTTAATTTAGAGTTAATTTATTAATTTAGTTTAGTTTTTAAATCTTTAATTTATAGTTAGTTTTAATGATATTGTTAAGTATTAGTTTTTAATCGGAAATAAAAAATATTACTATTTGTTAAGTAAAAAACGTACTATTTATTGAGACCTACTAATTTGAGGTCCTTTATATGCCAGGTACCTAAATCCTTACCTGACAAATCTTGCAAGACATATACTAACGGAGACTTCTTGGCGACAATTTTAGCTCTGATAAATTTTGGGGCCAATTTCTTCGTAAACTGTTTACCCTTATCACTTAAGAAGTAAGCGCGCTTCATTACAATGTCACCAACGTTAAATTCAGCAGGCTTACGTCTGGTATTATAATGAGACGTGTTCTTGACGTGAGCGTGCCACAGCCTACGTTGTACATCGTCAAACAAAGAGGACATAACACTTAAATTCTCTGCATAAATGTCACGCGGTAAGAACAACACTTCATCTCCGAGGTCGTTATCTGTATAGTGTGTTCCACATGCTACTAACTCGCGACCAAACACTAAAAATGCAGGGGTTCTATTAGTTACCTCATTTACAGAGCTATTTATGGCGAACTGAATCCGTGGAATAAACACGTCCCAGGACCTATGGTCATCCTCAACAAAGGTGGAAATACACGTAATAATTGTGCGGTTGTAGCGTTCCACTAGATTTACTTGCGGTGTGTATCTAGGACTATAAAACACGTTTGGGACATTAAAAGACTTAAAGAAATTGTCCATTACTTTCCCTGTAAATTGCGTGCCATTGTCCATTAACACCGTCTGTGGAACACCATGCACAAGAAATACCGACTCTTCTAAAATTTTAACTATTATATCCGCTGTAGCCTGTTTAATCGGAAAAATTAAACAATATTTGGAGAAGCAACATGTAACGACTAATATATAGTTGTTCCTTCCCCTAGTTGTTGGCAATGGACCCATCAAATCAATTGAAAGCATCTGAAACGGACGTGAGCATTGTTTCGGCCTCCCCATTTCCCCTAAGGTTTGATGGTTCTGAGCCTTATACGATAAACACTTATCGCACGTTCCGATGAATTTGACGACATCCTGATACATGCCTGGCCAGTAATAGCGTAAAGCAAGTCTACGGTATGTCTTGAATATGCCCATATGTCCTGCAGTAGGCTCTGAGTGATTTTCATGAATTGCCTTTTCGCGTAACTCTGCAGGAACGACCAATTTCCAAGCAAACTCGGAAGTAAGTTCATGCTTGTTCCTAGACAAACGGTACAAGGAATCATCTTTAATGAGATAATTGGGAAAATCTACGGGATTATGCAAACAACCATTAAAAATATTAGTGTACCAATTATCTTGTGACCCTAAATGAACGTTTGTGGTGTTAATCGCACTAACCGAAATTCGAGACAAAGCATCTGGAATGACATTATCAACGCCCCGTCGGTGTTTAAGAATGAAGTTAAACCCAGATAAACGTATACCCCAACGAGCCAATCTACCGGTTGGGTTGCTTATGGACAAGAACCACTTAAGAGCGCTATGATCCGTGTATACTGTGAAAGTCTGACCGTTTTCTATGTAACAACGCCAATATTCTAACGCCGTCACGACAGCCAGTGCCTCGCGTTCGGTGATACTATAATTTTTCTCTGCTGGTGACAAGCTCTTGGACATATACGCGATCGGGTGCTCCTTGCCGTCAATGGTTTGTGTTAGCATGCCACCGATCCCGTAATTGCTGGCATCAGTGTGTACCTCGAAAGGTTTAGAATAATCGGGACAACAGAGAACCGGAGAAGACACAAGACACTCCTTGAGTTCTTGGAACGCAGACTCTGCCTCCGAAGTCCATTTAAATGGAGGTGTGCCTTTCCTCGTGGAAGTCAATTTATTTAGAGGCCCAGCGATAGTACTGAATTTAGGGACAAACCGACGGTACCAAGTAGCGGTTCCAAGAAATCGCTTGAGGTCTTTGCTGCAAGTAGGAGTCGGAAAATTTAAGATAGCCTCGACCTTGGCAGGATCTGTATGCAGACCAGAACCGTCAACTACATATCCGAGATACTTAAGCTGGTTTCTGAAAAATTGACACTTGTCTAAATTTACAGTAAGGTTGGCTTGCTTCAATTTGTCCAGGACTCGTAAAAGTAAAGAAACGTGACTATTAAAATCCTGCGAGACGATGATAATGTCGTCAAGGTACGCAAAAACCTTGAGCCCGAACTCGGAAAACAACATGTCTACCAACCTTTGTTGAGTCGCAGGAGCATTGGTTAAGCCAAAGGCAGTTCGCTTAAAGTGGAAAGTGCCCCTGCTCGGAACGTAAAATGCGGTCTTATTCCTATCCTCCTCAGCGATTTTAATTTGCCAGAAGGCTTTGGATAAGTCGATGCTGGAAAGATAGCGAGCATCTCTAAGGTTATCCAAAATCTCGGCGATATACGGTAAGTTGTACGCGTCACGTTTTGTCACGGAGTTCAGCTTACGGCTATCTAGACAAAATCGGGGTTTGCCATCCTTCTTATCTACAATTAGGACCGGTGATGACCATGCACTCTCGCAGGGCTCGATTACGTCGAGTGAAAGCATTTCATCCACCTGTTCTACTAATATACGCTGCTTCTCGGGAGAAAGACGATAGTAGCGTTGGCGAATAGGACCCGAGTCCCCAGTGTCTATACGATGCGTAATCACGTCAGTAACACCGAGTCCCTTGCGTTGAAAAGAAATGTCCTCAAACTGCCTAACAACATTGTCAGCTACCTGCTTCTGAGATTCATCCAATCTATCATATCCCTGAATGAAGGAACCCTGCTTCGGTGAAATGATAGTATTGTCAGACTTAGTATCGTCTGTAACAATGCTGCTAAGGTATTTTGGCAAAATCTGAAAGGCACGCCAGAAGTCATCTCCCAAAATAAGATTGTTTACAACGCTTGGCACAACAAAAGCTTTTAAAATGTGTAATTTAACCCGGCTAGCTCAGTCGGTAGAGCATGAGACTCTTAATCTCAGGGTCGTGGGTTCGGGCCCCACGTTGGGCGCCAGTGCTACGGGTAGGCGGAGAGAATAAATAAAACTAGTTTTTTTTTTTTTTAAATAACGGACTAAATTTATTCTTCCGAATTTCCGCCGCAAGCACACGAATATGTCGTAGGGTAGGGTACGTTTTAGGCCGGTACTGATTTTGCTCCGAGGACAGTTCCACCACGCAAGTACTCCCCTGAAGCTGCCGGAGCCACTGCGGGTTGGGAGACGGACGAGCTGAGGGACGTCAGCTGGGGCCGCTCAGGAACTGCCGGCTGGTCTTCACGGCTACGGTCTTAGCCGTAACTAGGCTCCCCAAAGGGGATTTATTACACTGAATTTAGTGAATTAGTACTGAGCGAGTACAAGAAAAAGAAAAAATCTAAAATTCGATTTTATAACTCGCCGGCTACGTCTAGAGTCGCTTGCGCGGAGACAAAGCGAACGTGCGCCGGCTTCGAAAGCTAGATCTGTCTGACCGGCAGCGCTGGCGAGTGGGCCGACGCGGGAGCAGGGCGCGGGGCGGGGAACGCCAACAGCCGGTTACTTCGAAACAAAGGAATGTTGCGCGAAGTACAGTGCGTCGCAGAAAAGAGGACACAAGTTGAGACTTGATACTAAGTATTTATATAATGTTAATGTATTTTAATTTTAGTGTATTTTAGGTAAGTGTTTTATTATTATTAAGGTATTTATGTTTTTATTAGGATATTAGTTATTTAATGATTTAATTTAACTATTGTAAATGTAACCAAGGTTATGTAACGTTTTTACGTTACAAGGTGTACCTATAGGTCTAACATCACTTTTTTTACGTGTTTCTGATATTATATCTTTCAACTCGAAGTTTTCGTTGAGTAACTTTTGAATTTCGTTGTCCGCGCTTAAGAGTTGATTTTTTAGTTGTCTTATTTGTTTCCTAAGATCCTCCACCACAGCATTCTGCACATGTGAGTCAAGGTTTGGAAAACTGTTTATGCTGGCCTCGCGAGAAGAAACTTCCTGATCTTGTCCAACTGCAATCCTTGAGACATCAGGACGGCTATTGTTTAGTGTAATATGATCATTTTTGATTGAGCACTCGAATGAATCTTCTTGGGAGAGAGAATCAAAAGAGTTTTGCACTGGAATGTTATATTTTCTTACCGTGATCATGTCAGGTGTAGATGTCGTAGCTGGTTTATTTGGAGTTATTGTTGTATCTGCTTGAGAAATAATTGTGTCTCCTAATTCACTGGGTGATGTACTATTCACGGGTGAGCTGGTTAAAGTCGAGTCGTCCTCACTGGGCTTTTGTTTTTTAATAGTTTTGTTATTTGTTGGTGGGTATACTGGGCGCGGTAATTTAGATGTTCCAGGTTTGGGAGTACTGGATTTTATTTTTTGAGACTGTTCGCAACAACTGCGGCACTTCCAGCTTTTCTTATTCTCGATTGTCATTAATGCATATCGTTTACTGCCTACTCCAGTGCGTTCCAGGCATTCTATGCAGTATCTAAGACTACAGGTGGCACAATCAAGAGAACGCCTACTCGAGATTCTTGAATCACATTTGTCACATTTTCCCGGATTACCCATTTTGGATCGAATCAAAAATGTTGTATTTATTTCTTATTACTAGCACCCTCTATAGGTGTGACTATATATCGATTTTACCGTTATGAGGTTAGTGCCCTCTAGTATTGAGTAGCTCTCTTGTATCAGAATTATATTAGCGCCCTGCGGGATCGAAGTTGACTCAGCAGCGCCATCTTGGCTACTCCTAAATTAACTATAGAAAAAATATGTCAATTATACTTAAATTGAAATCAGCGCCCTCTAGTAGCAGGTAGTTTTTATGATCAGGATCATTAATATCTTGGGGACATCTGCAGCTAAATCTTGACGTTTGAAATCAGCGCCCTCTATTGGCAAGTAGTCTAATGAAAAATAGCGGGAAATATTGTTTGCGAAAGTTGAGTTGGCGTGGGTTCTGGCGGCAGTTGGAAATTCAAATTATTGTTTAGATTCTTCACCAGGTTATTTAATGCAAACTTTCTTTAAAAAAAACCACTTAGGTCCTGTATTGTCACGTCACTTCAAAATACACTGCTTTTAAATTGGACGTGTGGGTTGTTTATTTAGTTACACTTATTCACAAAGTTTTGGCTATAGGTCAATGACCTTAGTAGGTATAACGTCTTTTCGGTGGCAGTTATTATATTTACATTAATTCTGAGTGTAAATCCTCGTTTGTGGAAGTAC
Source organism: Cydia fagiglandana (assembly GCF_963556715.1). Lineage (NCBI taxonomy): Eukaryota > Metazoa > Arthropoda > Insecta > Lepidoptera > Tortricidae > Cydia > Cydia fagiglandana. Next base: position 11,852,209 of record NC_085938.1, read on the forward strand.
GTAAACACTGTTTTTGATCGACTTATTACGTAAAGTTTTAAGCGGCAACTTTAAGTTCAATATTTTCAAAATATGTTTGCTAGGTACTTAATTCACTTTATTGATGATGTCAATATTGTCAAAACACATAAATTATAATTACACTGCACTTATAAACAATCCTGATCACCTATATGTTATTTATTTACAATATCTACAAAGTTTTGGCTAAAGGTCATTGACCGTACTAGGTAGCGTCCTTTCGGCGGCTATTATGTAATTTGAATTTTCTCGATATTTACACTAATTGTGAGCAAGACCCTTTGTTTATATACGTATGTAGACACTGTTTTTAATCACTGTAATGAGATAGGTGGAATAATATTATAGTTATTACGTAAAAAGTCACAAATTAAGAGCTTCAAGTACGGGTACACTATTTGAACTCGCAGCGTCGTTATATCACTATTGTTTTTTTAGATAACATTTACTGTTATCAATTACACTTTAGTCTATCATCTAAAACACTTTTTTTCACTTAAATGTAACTTATACTATTTTTAGGAATTAAATAAACGCGGGGTTAATAACCCGCGGCGACTGCAGCGCCACTACTACATACATACACATAAACAGACGGCGGGGACTTTGTTTTATAAGGTGTAGTGATATATGATGTAATTAATATTCAGTAAGCTTAGTACGATTACCCCCGACAGTATCTCGTGCGCAAGACTATTGTATTGTATTGTAGCTCGGGCGATTTTCCGCAACTCGACGTCTTGCGCCTATTTTGCGTGATAGGGGGTGGGCTAGTCTTGCCAGCCCAGCTCCTCGAGGAATCCTATCAAACCTTTGATGTTGAGTAGGACCTCGGGGAGGTCACTCGGGGATCCGAGATGTTTTGCCCTGTATGGGGCCAATCCGCTGCATTCCAACACCACGTGAGAGGCTGTTTCTTCTTCCTCCATGCATCCACGGCATAGGGGACTGTCTGTGACACCTGTTATAAAAAGATGTTTGTTAAAAAGTCCATGACCTGTTATGACACTGGTTACCATACTCAGTCGAACCTTTCCTAGTTGAAGGAGCGCCCTTGTGAGCTTACCGTTCATGCTAGGCATGGCCTGCTTGGCCTGTCTGCATCCAGTTTGGTTTAGCCAGTGTTCTGTGTGTAGTTTCCCTGTACGTGCCAGCAGCATTGAGCGTACCTTACTAAACGGTATCGGGAGGATCGGTTCCGAGCCTATCGCCCCCGCACCCGATCCTTGTCTGGCGAGCTCGTCCGCGGCGTCGTTACCTCGGGATCCACTGTGTCCTTTGATCCATTGTAAGGTGATCTTATTGTTCTGACATACCTCCATTAGTCGTTCGTGGCATTCGTGTATAAGTTTGGATGTGACTATATGGCTTTTTAGGGCCATTAAGACTGCTCTGCTGTCGGAGAGTATGCGGATGGAGGATCCTACTACCTTCCTTGCAGTGATGGCAGCCGCCGCGTTAATGATGCCCATGCACTCAGCCTGGAATACCGAGTTATGGGCTCCTAGCGGAGTGGTGATTGACATGTTCAGGTCTTCTGAAAAGGTTCCAGAGCCTGATCCGCTGTCTGTTTTGGACCCATCAGTGAAGATTCTCAGCTCCCGGGGATTGAGTCCTTCGTAGTTGTCGTCCTCAAATAATTGTATTTTGTACCTTTTGTCAAAGATGGCTTGTTTGTGAATTCGATCCGTGCCCGCCATGAGCACTGGAAATTCGCTGTATACTTTTTCCAGGCATGCTGTGTGAAGAGCTCCTGTGGTGTTAGACCATATATTGAGGGTTCGTAACCTTACCGCTGAGAGACTGGCCTCTTGTTGTATGTGTAGGTGCAGCGGTGAAAGGTTTAGCATGACCTCCATGGCTGCAGTCGGAGTGGACCTCGTGCAGCCAGTGGTGGCCGCGCATGCGAGCCTCTGGAGTCTTTGTAGCTTGTCTCGTACGTTGCCTAGGTTTGTTCTTGGCCACCAAACCAGAGCACCGTAGCAGAGTAGGGGGCGGATTATAGTCTTATAGAGCCAAAGGGTAATTTTCGGGTTGAGTCCCCACCTCTTACCAATCATCCTTCTGCACTGCCAGAAGACTACTCCCGCCTTGTCAAATTATTCATACAGTAAAAAAAACCGGGCAAGTGCGAGTCGGACTCGCGCACGAAGGGTTCCGTACCATAATGCAAAAAAAAAAACGAAAAAAAAAGCAAAAAAAAAACGGTCACCCATCCAAGTACTGACCACTCCCGACGTTGCTTAACTTTGGTCAAAAATCACGTTTGTTGTATGGGAGCCCCATTTAAATCTTTATTTTATTCTGTTTTTAGTATTTTTTGTTATAGCGGCAACAGAAATACATCATCTGTGAAAATTTCAACTGTCTAGCTATCACGGTTCGTGAGATACAGCCTGGTGACAGACGGACGGACGGACGGACGGACAGACGGACGGACAGCGAAGTCTTAGTAATAGGGTCCCGTTTTACCCTTTGGGTACGGAACCCTAAAAAAGACCGGTAGTCTACTTATCTTGCGCATGAAATGCTGTGTTAAATCTACTGTGATCTTATATTCATTCCTTTCCCGAAACAGTTAAAGTGTTTCTGCGTGGCGCATGACTCGTCGCGCGCGGCGGTGGGCTGCTCGGACCAGCGCATCTACGTGTACAGTTTACACACGGCGCAACTCCTGCGCACGATCGCCGTAGCCCATGATCTGTCAGCGCTGGCGGTTGCGGACAGGGATCACTTCCTATTGGCTGCTGGTGAGACATGACGACAATCCGGCTAACCAAAATGCTATATTTACACTGCAGAATTCGATCATCTTAATAAACTACTCTCTTATGTGGATAATATCATGATAACAATCAATGTGAAAGACGATATTATTAATATGTACTTTGCCTACTAATGTTTTTTTATCGCTTTACAGAACTCCCAACACAATTAATACCTGTTTTATTTTGCAGGTGGAAACAGAGTGACAATATACTCATTTCACACAGAAGACAATTTAACAAATTTTCGGCCGACGAAACAACTAAAACGACGACAGACGAAATCAAAAACTAACATCAGCTTATTACAAGTAAGTTTTATATATTGCACTTTAAACAAATATCACTCAACACAGATGTGCATGAGTTGAGAAGCTTGTTTTGACTAGATCATTGACTACTAAAATCGTGTTTACACGTTAAGTGAAACTTCTGTACTCGACAACTTTACCTTACCAGGCAGAACAGAGTGAGTTGATACCGATCAGCTGCCTGGAAGTGTCCCGAGACGGTCAGCTGGCAGCGAGCGGGTGCGCGCGGGGCCTCGTGCGCGTCTGGCAGCTCTCCACCCACCGGCTGCAGGCCACGCTCAACGGCCACATGGGCCACGTGACCTGTGTCACGTTCTCGCTCAACAACCTGCTGGTGCTGAGCGGCTCTGAGGACAGGACGGTAGTCGTTTGGCAGCTGGCGGACAACTCCCCTACGTTGACCTATAAGGTACTATTTTTATAATTCTTTCTGCGAAGTAAACTGAAAATCGTAATTCAAAACCAAAAAAACTTAAGGCAATGTTGCCACTACAATACATTGTTTTTTTTTAAATATTATAGGATATTTTACGCAAATTGACTAAGCCCCACGGTGAGCTCAAGAAAGCTTGTGTTGTGGGTACTCAGTATATTGTAAATTCCGTTTTTATAAATAAACATGCTAAGATTATTTATTTATTGGTAATTTTACTCCTACGATTTTAAAAAGTACTTTTATTTACTAATTTTTACAAAAGTACAAGACGAGCCAGTAAAAAGTGGCAACATTGTCTTACTTTTTTTGGTCTTGAACTACGATTTTCAGTATAGTTAATAATTTTTCCCTTTTAGCTCGAAATCGTTATCAACTTGTGTGATGAAAAATTTAAACTTCCAAATAGCTGATTTGGAGCGGCATACTTACATATTAATTCACATTTAATCGTAATTTGATCCCTTATAACATATCTCTTCTTCTTCTTATGCATACGAGACCTATAAAAGGTACATAAGTTTCAAAATTTTATGTACTTATTAGTACGGTAGGTACAACGTAGTGATCTAATTCTCTTTGATAGGTACTAAAACTTTAGACTGAATCGGAAATTTATTTCAGACGCGAAAATCCACAAAAAATACATTTAAAATGTATTTCGTAGGGTCACTCAGCCGCTCTGCAGTCCTTGCTGATGATGTCGGACAACCGGCGCGCGATGTCCGGCGACCGGGCCCGGAATGTGCACGTGTGGCTAGTTGATTCCGGCATCGTTCTACATTCCACCACCGGACCCTCGGCGAGTCTTGAGGTCACTCTCAATATGAAGTTTGCTGTAAGTATTGACAGGCGTGGGTCACTCCACGATTTCGTCGCTTTGCAACAGGTATCTACAAGTACATCCGTCCCACACCAATTTTGGTGGCTAGCCATAAGCCGCGCGTGGCGCTGTCGCCTAGCGGTCATATCTGTCCTAATCGTAACACACGCGTTTTGTTAGAGAGTGAATCTTCTGTACCTAGTACTATTATTTGTGACGTCCCACGGGTAAAGGTACCTTATCGCGGTTGGCGATTATTAACGCTATTATTAACGCCGCTCGAATATTATTGCGACGTTATGTGCCGTAAGTGTCAGCCGCCATAAGGTACCTTTTACCGTTGAACGTCACATTTATTCTGTGGTATTAATTATTGTTCGACGGTGTTGTTGTCCGTTCTGGTCTAGTGAGTAGTGCCTGCATATATATGAAGCCATTGATACCGAGTACGAATCCCGGTAAAGACATTCATGAGTCATGGGTGTTTTCTACGTATAATAGGTATATCATATTTAACGTTGTCTGAGTACCTTCGACACAAGCCATCTTGAGCTCACTGTGGGGCTTAGTGAATTTGTATAAGAATGTCTTATAATATTTATTTATGTACTGTTATTATTTACTACATTTAAAAGGCCTTTCATTTCTAATAGTGTAACCACTAAGTAAATAAATTGGTAATCTTCAAAATACTTCAACCGCAATCCTCGTGAACCCTTTCACTATATGTATTAGTACGGTACGAAACAACATTATTTTAGATGGATTAGAAAGTAATAACGCCGATTAGCCGACCCATAAGTGGGAAACTAAATCAAAACTTTCATTGGCAAACACGTAATACCACTTAACCAGCAAAATGTTGCCCAGAAGTTTTGTCATTGAATCCAACTTGGCTTTTAAAACTTTTGACTTGTCGTTTTTGTGATTGATGCCAAACATGACCACCGATAGTTCTTAGTTGGTTCTCAAGATGTCGAAAGTAATTGTAAAAGGTGTGCCATTTGCAGACTCCGAGCTCATCTTTAAATGTAACTATTTTGGTAGCTTGTAGACCTACCTACTACATATATATTCAGTTTTTTTCCTAATGGTACGAAGGTTCCCGGTGGTAGAGTGAAGGTAGAGTGTTCCAACATGCTTCTTCACGCTTCTCGTTTTTTTTTAATCTAGATAACGGCACTATTTTGAAAAAAATCTCGTATCTCACACTGCTAGTCAAAGTTCAAAGGCAGTAACAGCACATACATATATAGGTAGTACATTTTTCTTTTGATTGACAGAACAAAATAAAGATACGCGTTTTTTCAAAGTAGTGCCGATATTTTGTATTGTCTTTCCTAGGAACGAAAAGTTATATACCTATCTTCTTCTTCCTCCTCGCGTTATCCCGGCATTTTGCCACGGCTCATCCTGGGGTCCGCTTGACAAACTAATCCCAAGAATTGGCGTATGCACTAGCTTTTACGAAAGCGACTGCCATCTGACCCTCCAACCCAGAGGGCAAACTAGGCCTTATTGGGATTAGTCCGGTTTCCTCACGATGTTTAACTTCACCGAAAAGCGACTGGTAAATATCAAATGATATTTCTTACATAAGTTCCGAAAAACTCATTGATACGAGGCGGGCTCCAGATTGAAACTCGCACGCTCTTACCGCTAGGCGACCAGCGCTCTCCGCGAAAAGTTATGCACCTATGTTTTAGGAATACACAAACATCTTTTCCTAACCAGGTGCTGTCGGATGGTGATAACTCAGTCCGCATTTGGGCGCTGACGGGCGGTGAGGGCAGCGACGAACGGCGCACAGTCTCCCACGCTGAGCGGGTCACATGCTTCGCGGTCACCGCGGACCTGCAACACGTTGTTACCGGCTCCATGGATATGTCGCTTAAAGTGTGGAAGCTGGATGGCGGGAAACTCTCCCAGGTTGGTTTATTTGAGTCTTGCCAGCGTGCTGTTTGGCGATTACAATTCGTTCTGCATCTGGATGGCGGATTTGCAACACGTCGTCACCTGCTCCATGGATATGTCGCTTAAAGTGTGGAAGCTGGATGGCGGGAAACTGTCCCAGGTTGGTTTGTTTGGGTATTGCCAGCGTGCGGTTTGGCGATTACAATCCGTTCTGCATCTGGATGGCGGATTTGCAACACGTCGTCACCTGCTCCATGGATATGTCGCTTAAAGTGTGGAAGCCGGATGGCGGGAAACTGTCCCAGGTTGGTTTATTTGGGTATTGCCAGCATGCGGTTTGGCGATTACAATTCGATCTGCGTCTGAACGGCGCGAAACTACCACGGGTAGGTTTGGCATTATCAGTGTTATCACTATCAGCAGCCTATTTATAGCTCGTTTTTTTAGCATTAGAAAAAAGGTAAACAATTTTGACGTGTCTTTTTAATAAAAATGAATCTAATGCTAAAAAAACGAACTATACAATACTGCTGGGCTAAGGTTCAAAAGAGGATTCCCAGCTGACTTGCGGCTACATACATACATACATATTATGAAGTATTTGAAGCTAATACTTTGGTGAGGTCAGCGATTTTTTAGTTAGTAACGTTTGAGCCGTTCACACATTGCTGACACGGCTGTACAAACGGCTTAGATTATTGAATGTTGCAAATTAAGATCAGCAATCCATCAACATGTGATTTTTCATCTTCCCAAAATTCGTTTTTTACAAATATTTTTTTGGCGTGTCATTTCAATGCACAGTAAATTGTAATTTTTTTCAACTTATTTTATCCTTATTTACAAACGGCTCGATTCGGGAAATGAATTAGAGATTAACTAGATACGATATAGTAAAAATATGTGACGTCCCACGGGTAAAGGTACCTTATGGCGGTTGGGGCTATGCGACGACGTAAACGACAGCCGTCATAAGGTACCTCTTGCCGTGGAACGTCACATATCTTTACTATTACATATCTAGTGAATCTCAAATTAATTTCCCGAATCGCGCCGAAATACTTAAGTACTAAAAAGTTTTTCTTGTTTAGGTCCTAGTCGGTCACTCGGACATCGTGACCTGCGTAGCAGTTGCCATCACGAACAAGACACAAGTAGTGTCCGGTTCGTGGGACTGCAACCTCATAGTGTGGGATATGAACACCGGGTCCGATCTGCACCTGCTGTCCGGACATTTGGGCAAAGTCACGTGCGTCAAGGTCACCGGTGATGGCTCTATCGCAGTTTCTAGTGAGTATTACGAACAAGACTCAAGTCGTGTCCGGCTCGTGGGACTGCAACCTCATAGTGTGGGACATGAACACCGGGTCCGATCTGCACCTGCTGTCCGGACATTTGGGCAAAGTCACGTGCGTCAAGGTCACTGGAGATGGCTCTATCGCAGTTTCTAGTGAGTATTTTCTTTTTCCTTATTTTAGAGATTTAGTTGTTGTCAATAAAATTTAATTTATAATTTATATTTAATTTTGATTCGAGAATAATGACGTACAGTACAACCCTAGATGAGTAGGTAAATGATGTTTCATTCAAAATATAATAATATGTGGTTTCCATTAGCGGTAAGTATTGCCATGTAAAATATATAGGTACTAATATTTTATGAATAAAAGATTGATTGATTGAAATTTGTTTGTTTTGCTGATTAATTTTGTTATTTGTATCACAAAATAACTTATGAACAGAAAATAATACAATCATAATATGTAACGTTCCACGCCAAAAGGTACCTTATGGCGGTTGGCGCTTACGCTATTATTAACGCCACTCCAATATTATTGCGGCGCTATAAGGTACCTTTTGCCGTGGAACGTCACATATAATTCGTATAGATTAGCTTAAAATAATTTATAATGTAATATCATTTTATATTATGAAATCAATAAATGTAAGTCTCAATAAATCCAAAGCATGTTGCGACTACCTACTTCTAATACTATATATCGATTTGTTTTGTTTGTAAGGTGCGGAAGACAAAACGTTGATAATCTGGGAGACAAAGCGCGGGCTCGCTCTCACGTCCCTCGCTCTGCACGTTCCTGTCCTTGGGTTGCAGATCACAAGCGACTGCTCTCGTATCGTCATACACCTTCTAGATAGAGGTATTTGTACTTGATTTATCTTACACTATTTTGTAACTAAGTACTAGACCGACCAGCGGGGAAGGTGCGGGCGCCGTACGCCTGCCGCCCGCACCTTCCCCGTCACCCTTAGTCGTCCTCCCCGTCGCCCCCGTACCGCGCAGGTGAGGACTCATTTAAGCGGTCGGTCTATAAGCACTCGCTGCCGTATTCAAAAATCAATCTTATTTCATATAGATCGGCATTTATTTACATATAGGTTGAGCTCGGTCAATTTCTGGGTGTTTACTGCTTTGGCCGGTGACGCTATGAACATAGAACATATATGACCGTTGATTCTAGTTGTTAATTATTTTCCTATTAGCAAAACTGTTTTAGGGAGGATAAAGGATGACTCACGTTAGACCGGGCCGTGTCCGGAGCGGAGCTTCCGGCGCATGGTTCGCTATGGAAAGCATCAAGTGATCTCCTGTCATGTCATAGAAAAGTAAGCTCCGGAAGCTCCGGCCCGGACACGGCCCGGTTTAACGTGAGTCATCCTTAACTGCTACTCATAAGTATTACTTAAGTAATGATTATTGTTTTCTCGAAACTGACGAGAACTCTAAACTGAGTCGAGTCGTGAGAAGATATATCATTTCTTCGGCTAAACTCTGAATTGGTTAAGAGTTGTTTTACGTTCTTGTCTTAATAAGTACAATTACTCAACAAAACAAAGTTGATACTTCGTTATACACTGGGATCACTCTTTAGACTTGCGTGTTAGACTTGCGTTGTCAGCGATATTTCTCTTTAGCGTGTTTTAGTTTGATTTTTATTTGATTTATCCAGGCAATACAATACCTGTTTATTATTAAAAACCATTTTTCCTAAATTAAATCATGTATTACCGATTGCTTCACGGGAGATGTTAACCCTTTGCCAGGCTAAGGGATATATATTTCCCACATGCGGCACATCAAACATGTTTTTATTTTTAATGAGTAAGACTTCATTCAACTGCAATTTTTGAAATATCAGCCTGGTAAAGGATTAATAACATGAACGTGACTTCAACAGGTTGTCTCCCGATTATTTGTCTGCATAACACACCGGCAACGTACGTGAAGATTCCTACGTATGCAGCCCCAACGAAGAATACCGATGGTATGAAAAAGCTTTTTTTTATCTCCTGCAGTAATATATCATATCATACCATCGAAATTTTTAGGCAATGAGTGCGTGAAATGTAGCATAAAACTAATAATTGAAAATATATTTTGACCGTACATAGGTAACTATATAGGTACCGGTTATCTCTAACTAGCAACCCACGTGCAATAAAATATCTGGTCTGTTCTTGATCATTGAAATAAACGAGGAGAGTAGCAATTTACATTCGGCTTACCTACCCTTAAGATCTCTCGAAATTATAACAATTAAAGAACATACTAAGCTCTCTAAGTTAAACGTTTTTAAATATAAACAGCCGAGGTTTTCGGTTTAACCAGAGGCTTATTGTCTACTGAATGCCTTACTAATTTGGTTTGTTTACACCATCTTTGTTTATACAGAATTAAGACCATTGGCTCCAAAGCGGCCGATGAGAAGACTGCTCAAGAAAGAGGTTTCTTTAGACACCTACACGTGGCAGAAAAAGTACGGTCACCTCACGTCGGCGGCCATGATGGCGCAAGTAGACGAGCGACTCAAACGAAGGCGAGAAAACTTAATTTTTTTAAATCCTTAACCATTTGACATTCCTTTTTAGTTATTTGATTTCGAACCGTAATTCTTAGAGATGCGTTTTTTGTTTTAAATATGATGGCAAGTATGTTGCCGCTACGGAGTAAAGGGTTAATAAATATTTTTTTCTTGGGCAAAAAAATAATATTTTATAATATTTCTAAGATTTTAAGTCCAAACTTGCATGTGAATATACAATTGTATGTGTCATATCATATCTGTATAATATCATTAATCTTGGAATATCTATGATTCATTGTTTTTTTTTATTTGGCGCAAATTCGGTACCAATTTTTTTTTATCATCTGTTTGAATTTTTTTCTTCTTCTTCTTCCTCGTGTTGTCTCGGCATTTTGCCACGGCTCATGGGAGCCTGGGGTCCGCTTGACAACTAATCCCAAGAATTGACGTAGACACTAGTTTTTACGAAAGCGATTGCCATCTGACCTTCCAAAGTTCCAACCCAGAGGGGAAACGGCGTTATTGGGATTAGTCCGGTTTCCTCACGATGTTTTCCTTCACCGAAAAGCGACTAGTGAATATCAAATGATATTTCGTACATAAGTTCCGAAAATCTCATTGGTACAAGCGGGGGTTTGAACCCGCGACCTCCGAATTGCAAGTCACACGCTCTTACCGCTAGGCCACCAGCGCTTCTGTTATACTTTTACTATATCAATATTATCTCCAGTAATTTACGATTACGTCAAAAAACTAATTAACATTGTATTATATTCAGAGATAGCAACACTAAAATTTAATACGCAGTAAACTTAATTACATATTAAGATAAGTTTTGCTTTTGAAGAAAGGTTTGATTATTTTTGTTGCAATTAGTTTTAAGTACTCATAACAAGAGATAAAAGAAAAGTTGATAAGATTGTGGATTTTTTATGTATGTTTTAGCAATAAAATATAAAGTGCGCTGTTTGATTATAAAACTTTAATTTTTTACACATGTAATGAATCTGTGTAGGTACTTTAAATTGACAACTAAACATAATACTTTACACGGAGATTTCCTTTATAGCCATTTGCTTTAAATGATGATGATGATGAAAATAAATTTAAACTGACTTACTCATTTCTAGGTTTTCCGTATCCGCTTCCATGGAGGAAATCTCAAAAATACAAGAAGCGAAAAACAAAGACTTGGGCTCACAGGTAAACATTTAACAAAATATTTCTCTCGTAAATTCCACGAAACTCAAATACTTTTTTATATACGTCAGTTTTAGGCGTGTCTCGCAATACTTATTAGAAGATAGCTTTTTTAACTACAATGCTAATATAATGATTTAAGAGTTTTACCTACTTTATGTAAAATATTGACGGATAAGCCGACAGACACTAAGTTTGAACCTCTTTGTAGAAACATTTTTTTTCAAATTCAGCCATAATTCTGAATTGTAGGTAAGCCTAGGGCCTGAGGAGGCGGCGATCGCACAGTCGCAGCACTTCGATCAACTCGAGGCACTTTGGAATAAGGTGTCTCCGCCGCGACGGCGCTCGAACAAGGTACCTACCTAATATTATTTGTTAATCTAATCTAGAATGTATCTAATCTAGACTCCGTTAATAAAACTTTAATTACATCAACGTTGAAGTTTCCCTCATAGATAAAGGCTGTGAAGTTGTTTGACTTGGCGCCATGACGAAAAATCTGCTTTGTGTCGAGCATGTTCTAGAAAAAATACCGAAGCAAACAGTTCATAATATCAAGGAATATCAAAGTAAATCTTAAAAACGCCAGTGAATCATATATAATTATTATGGTATGTTAATATCGTCAGGTGATAACCAAAAACCGGGCAAGTGCGAGTCGGACTCGCGCACGAAGGGTTCCGTACCATAATGCAAAAAAAAACGAAAAAAAAAGCAAAAAAATAACTCACCCATCCAAGTACTGACCACTCCCGACGTTGCTTAACTTTGGTTAAAAATCACGTTTGTTGTATGGGAGCCCCATTTAAATCTTTATTTTATTCTGTTTTTAGTATTTGTTGTTATAGCGGCAACAGAAATACATCATCTGTGAAAATTTGAACTGTCTAGCTATCACGGTTCGTGAGATACAGCCTGGTGACAGACGGACGGACGGACGGACAGCGAAGTCTTAGTAATAGGGTCCCGTTTTACCCTTTGGGTACGGAACCCTAAAAATCATTAATTACTAAAAAAAAAATTAACAAAAATCGACCTTCTTTCAGTACTAATATGGTTCACTATGGCTATGAACTTGTGGTGGTACTTAGTGAAAAGTGACTTTTGCTTGTCACCCGACGATATAATTCCGACAAATTCATAGTTACTCGGTAGTGCACTTTTTTTACAAACTGTACCACAATACATTCCCTCGAGGCAAGAGGCACTTTGTCAAAACTAGATTAATCCAGCAAACGCCAGCTGGGCAATTTATGCAATTAAAGAAAATGATGAAAAACTCTAGAAATTACAATAACACCAACTGGGCTTTACATTTATTAAAAGACCCATATTTCACTTATTTCTTTTTCACTTTGCAGTTTGATAAAAACTATGAACTTTACCTATTCCTGGACTCACCCGTATTTTCTCGCTAATATTTTAAGTTAATTAATTTTTCATTACACGCGCCAGTGTTAATTTTCTACTCTTCCAACAGAATCTTAGTGTCCTTTGAGGATTACAAGCTCCTTAATTGCAGTATTCTGACTTTTCTAAGCTGATAAGATTAGCTAGCGTTTCTTGATAATTTTCATTTTTAACCGACTTCAATTTCATAGAAAGAGGAGGTTCTGTATTCGGTTAGGTGTTTTTTTTAAGAATGATGAACGTTTACGTCATTGAGTATTTTGCAAACTGATATACCGTTTTTGGTTTTATTACTCGAAGGTAAGTAAATACTTAATTCAATGATTGAATGATTGTTGCAGTCATTATCAAAACAGAGCTCCCTGATAGAGAGGTTAGACTCTTCCGACGAAGAACACACGCCTGTTGAAGAGCAAGGTTAGTCATAGAAATCAGACAATTTTTATTTCGTGATTTTGAGCTTCATCCGTGGTTTAGCACCAACGTTAAAAACCTAGCAGCCGTGAAAATAGTTGAAAAATACACTTAAATGTACTGAAAAATTTTTGCTTATTGTTTGGCTTTGAATTTTGATTTTACTCGTATTTTTGTGACGTAAGCAAATTTCCTAGTTTATTTTTAAATTTTAAGTATTTGTTTATGTTTTTTTTTTAATAATAGCGTTATATTCCTAGTTAATTACCGGAAAGCCACAAACTGACCAGAGCATATTTCCACAGAGCACATGGTGGAATGAAGAAGATGTGTACGGGCTTATAACTACCTTCTAGTCATCTTTAGCACAAAAATTACGCTATGTTACCGTTTATGTTACTTTACCGATTTGTTAAAAAATATTTTTAGCTTACTTATTTAAAAGAGCTGGTCTCCTATGCAAAAATATTGTTTTAACTATTTTAAGCAAATGATTGTGTTTACATTTTTATTTATTGTGGTGATTATATCGTATGTTTATTTATTACACGTACCTAACTATTTAGCGTTATTGAAATGATAACTTGATGAACATAGATAAGTACCTATTTAGTATGTAGAACTCCTGCCTCTTGCATTGTGATCTTCTAGGTGTAGCTTCTATTATTTCTGGACCAGTTTCTATTATACATCGAATTATAAACATAACGTATGTGACTTTACTGCTATGCCTGTTTTGTATATACACTTTTACTAAAAAGAGTGAGAAAAAAGTAAAACAAGGTAGGTATAGTAAAACATTCAATGCTCTAATTTGCTGATGCCAATTTTTAGCATGAGATGATATAAAATGATTTATGTTTTTCATCAAGTAACCATCGTAGCCAAGATATGCCTTTTTTTATCTGTTGCGTGTTAGCAATTTCAAATGGGAAATCTCAACTCTCAATAAATATCTTAGATTCTTTACGAAATTTGTATTAATGGTTGAGTAATTATGCTTATTAATTCCAAATCTTAACGAGAAACTGGTCCGAATTAAAATAAGTCTAACGTAAAATTAACATAATATTCTATATTAAAACCGAACGCAGTGTGTTGCGTCTTCGTGTCTTTTAAAGGTAGAATTCATTTCACGTTGTGATATTTTCTGTTTTTAATATATAACGTAAAAATTATATCAATATATTGGTGTAGAAATAACTTATCGGAAAAATAGAAAATTTTGTAATACCCACTTATAAGAACTTTTCACGTATAAAAGCAATTAATTTTTTTAAATCAAAATATAAATACTAAGATGCATATTATTGTTGGTATTAATGTTTTTTTTACAACAAACCTACACATACCTACTCAAAGCTATATGTTAAGATATTGTTATAATTAAAAATTAGCTTTTTAGAATAAAGATTGTACCCTTCAATTAAAAGATCCTTGATCGAAGGAAATTATAGCAATGTAATTAAATTAACTTAACTTCCTGTTAATTTCATTTAAAAAATGGAAGTTTATTCGTATCCAAACATAAGTGCCATAATTTCCTCGATCAATGTAGAACTAGTGTTTTCCAAGCTGTGATCCCTTATAAAGACTTCTACATAAGTACACATTATATTCAACATACAATAGATATAATAATATTTAAAGTATATGAAACTAAAAGTAAGAAGAAGATATCCACTTATCCGGAGCTCTGAATGCTAGCTTCGTCTTACAGTAATTTTTACACGCCCCTGCAGCTAAAGCTACATCTTTTAGAACTAGTGCCCTGCTTGTACTAAATAGTAATACTGGCGAATAGACCTAAATACAATTTCAGATGTTAATGCTATAAATTCAAGGATTTGCGTCATCACTACCCAATAACGCAAGGCGTTTACGTAAAAAACTCCAAGATCTTATTTTACCAACCGTTTAAAAAAATGGTAATAATTTATACTCTGATGGAAAATTACGATGGACGTAGGGTTCAGAATAAGCCTAACAGTTTTTTAACGCAGTTCCTTTTAAAGGGTCTTATTATTGAAATTACAGTAACTTATTCCAGGCTTTTGTTTAAACATAGACCAAACTAAGACCAGAACACATAAAGATAATGTCAAGGAGGGATTGTACAACGGGCTCTCATAACTTTCAGATCATTTAATTTGCCTGCGACAAAACTCTGAACTAGGATGGCTGAAATTTAAATATATCTAGCAAATGGTGTGAAAATTGTAGTCTACACGTCAGACGAATGTCGAGTGCCAATAGTTGGTTGGTAGAGATACGTGTCAGCTCTTCGTGCTATAATTATGCTTTTTATAAAACCTGACAGGAATATAATAAGGTTTGTCATGAGGGTGTTTTAATGAAATAATTATAGATACTGTCAAACAAAATACATGAAAAGTAATTACGTAGGTATTTATACATACTTTCTGAACGTAACTTGTGACAAATCTTTGGCAGTGAATCTTTACATTAGAATAAATTAAAAATAGAGTTAGTTGCATTTACATAAATGTGTAGTGGTTAATAGTATTTCTACAGTTAATTAGAAAATGCAATAATATCTTATAAGTAGTTGCACTTATTTGTAGGAACAAAACTTAGACTTTCTACTTTAAGAACTGAATTCTTCATAAATGAGCAAATGAATACAAATTGTAGGATTGCTGCTAACGCACGTTCATTTGATTTAATTAATATTCATTCATTCATTCAGAGCCCACTGTGTCCCACTGCTGGGCAAAGTTAATTAATAAAGTTTCAAAAACCTTCTGATATCCCTACAGTCAGCATCAAATCTAATATTAATTATCTAATAATTATTGGAACTTAACGATCATTTATTTACAATACAAGATATATACAGTGGTACTACTAAACGAAATTAATAACCAGCATAAATCTAAAATAGCTGCTGTCGGTATTTCCTCGCTGTATCGCAATAATTATCTAATAGCGTAATAGCTTGACAAAAAAAAGATATCCATGTAATATAGAACATTTAGATTGTGAGAGATACTTTTACTTAAAGACATCTAAACATAGGGTCATTTTTGGACCGTTAGCCATATTGTGCAAGGTGATTAGGTAGGCCATACTGAACAACTTTTTCTATGGGACCAACTCCGAAATCACAAAGATTTTTTTGGCCATTTCATAGATTTTGGTCGAGTGGATGTCGACGTTTTCTAAGGGAAGGCCAAATATTTCGTAGGATTTCTGAATTGGTCCCATAGAGAAAGTTTTTCAGTATGACCTATATAATCACCTCGCACAGACGCACAATATGGCTAACGGTCCAAAATGACCCTGTATATTTGAAAAAGTATTCAAGGATGGCAGATACTTTTTGGTGCGTTGTTTCATCCGCTACTATTGATGCTGACTGTACCATGAGTATACATGTCATGTACCTATTGTAGTAAATTATTTTTAGGTCTCCGTACAAAACTTTGTTCACGGAACACTTATGGGATGATTTCGGTCTTTTTATTGTATCAAGTCAAGTAAACTTAATAAAATAACACATATCCTCCTAAGGCCTAGCCATCCAAATGAAAAAATCAGGATTTGCCACTGAAATTTGAACCTTTAGCAGGCGTGGCTCACTCCGCGATTTCGTCGCTTTGGTACAGTTAGCTAAAAGTACATCCGTTCGGCCCCAATTTTGGGGTTTGCCATAAGCCGCGCGTGGCGCTGTCGCCACCTAGCGGCCATATCTGTGCTGATCGTAACAGACGCGTTTTGTTAGAGAGTGAGTCTTCTGTACTTAGTACTATTATTTATTCTGTGCCTTTAGTGCAGGAAGTAGAGTTGATTTTAGTTTTGTTTGAAAATTGAACGAAACAAAACAAATGCGACTCTGTTCCAATTGGATATGATTTTAAATTTCATCGAACTGAATAAGTACTATAGGTAGGACCTTGGGTCTAAGGAGGATATTAATGAAGAAATCGACGTCAACGTGGCAGCGGTAACATTATAAAAATAATTTTTTATCCGCAAGAATAATCTCTCATGTGCCCTACGCAATAATGTAATAAATATAAAGATCGTTTGACACTGTCCCCTTGTTGACTATTTGTATGTAAAATTTTATATATTTATTGTTTCTTATTCCTCCTATATGAACTTTATTTTTGACCTGTCGTGGTGTTATATCTGAAAATATATTCTCTGTGTTTCTAAAATGGATTTTCATTAAATAATACCTACAGCAATACAAAACATACAAAAGTGTTCGATAAAACTACCGTCCCGTCATCTTGAATTTCTACAATTTTGGCTGATGCGACTCTATAGGTATCTTAGATTTCCATAGATCCCGATATACTACTAATTATTGTCTAGTTTATAGTTAAGACTGGTTAAGATAACAATGAATACCAATTGATAAATAATCGTACCTACTATCATAAATATTGTGAACCTTTAACTCGAGTATACCCCTCCTAATGAAATAGGTAATCTTATCACTAAGTTCATGATAAATTATTCAGCTATCAACCAATTGCTTTTCATATAAAATTATAGCGATAAACGTCAAAAACACATCAGTTCATTAAATGTGTTATTACTGTTCAGGAACACGAACAATCATTATTCAATAATGGACAAACATAACTACATAGTACACATCAGTGAATAATGAACATAAATATCTAAGAAGACTGGCAGAAATATATGAAAATAAAAAGAAACTTTGTCCTACGACAGTGACCAAGAAAATATCGAAGTGGCGTTACTGAGTGAGCGGAACAATGCAGACGTATTTTTCGGGAACTTGAGTGTGTGGGATTTAGACCAAGGGCAAGTCATATATGCTCCAGAGAATGAAACAACCGTTGGCACCGTTGTGACACTAGTGGCCAGTAGTCTTGGGATTGGATTATCCGCCACTGCCCTGGTGCTTTTGTTCCTGACTGCCCTGCTCTTTCCAGAATGGAGACAGTCACGCAAGAACCAAGTTCTGATTCAGTTTATTATATCTCGATTTATCTACGTCCTTTTGAGATATTTCAACAATGTGCGCAATGTTTTTGGACTCATGCCGATAGACGACGAAGATTTTTATTTGCTTCGTCAGATGACAATGTCGTATATATTTATGTACACAGAAATGTCATTCGTCATCTGGATGACGATGTTTAGTAAGCAGATGTATGAAAGCATGGTTAAAGTATTTCATACTCACGAAGGCAGTATTTGGAAGACTATTTCACTAGGCTGGGGAGTCCCTATTTTATCGGCGTTTATATTCAACTTCGCAGTATTTGTTTTCAAGAATTCGTACATGGAAGTGCAACTCGTGTATTATGTTTTCATAAAGTGGCCAATTTTATTTGCCAACGCTGTTCTTCTGTATATCAGTTTACGCACAGTCTTAAAAACAAATGTAAGGGTTAGAAATAATCGAAGAATAACTGTTGTAATGGTGTGGTTGATATATGTGTTTTCTATTCAATTTTTATTCATGGACATATACAGGATTATTCGCATAATGCTTCATCAAAGGCAAGTGAGTGCCCCGGCCGTTATACAAGGTATATACGTGGCATCTAATATTGCCTCTCTTTATCAGTTCGCGTTTTCTGCGACGTTTTGGGTATTTGGAAATGCCAAGACGAGGCAATATTGGAGGTTCGCTCCAAAGAACGAAAGAGTTCTAAGTCAAATAAGTGCTCGTGTTAATAGTAGAACATCAACAAAATTATGAAAAGGTAGTATGCCGGGTGTGGCCTGTAACACGAGCAAATAATTAAAACATAGA
Source organism: Cydia fagiglandana (assembly GCF_963556715.1). Classification (NCBI taxonomy): domain Eukaryota; kingdom Metazoa; phylum Arthropoda; class Insecta; order Lepidoptera; family Tortricidae; genus Cydia; species Cydia fagiglandana. The sequence continues at coordinate 11,871,091 of NC_085938.1, forward strand.
TTATACTCCTCAAACGGTGACACTTTTGTTCAACAACTTTTAAAAATTATGAAGTATTTAGATTCCCTATTTTTCATACAAAATAAATATTATCTTCAATGGACGCCATCGCCACGCCATTATCATTGTGACTGACGTTGCTTGTCATGCCTTAAACATAACAAAATTTGCAATACATTACGTCTTAGAATAAACTTTAAAGTGTATTAAAAATAAAACCACAAGTTATTTTTAAAAGTCCCTGAACAAATGTTGGTCAGTATGAGAATTACAGCTTACGGTTTAATTTTTTGCTCATATTACAGGCCACACCCGGTATATAACAAAATTATGCATAGAATTATATACTTATTCAATAAAATATTATGATTACATATTTATGTTTGTTTTATCTTTTAAATCAGCCTTACAATTAAGTGATAACATGCATAATAACACCAAAATATAGGTTTCAATACCAACACAGCGTGGCCAGAAGACTGAATACCTAACCATAGATAAGATTCCCATGCTTAATTACCTTTATTCCAAAAATAAATAATAGCATGTTTCAAGTTTAACTCACGCTTATCAATCGAATGTCGTAGAACTTTCACTGTCAGTAGCCTGTTATCTATTACAAAAAACTACGGGATTAAATAAAAATATTTGTTCCAAGAAAATTGTAAGTTACGAAATTCTAGATAAGATAACAATTGTAACAACAACCGGCGTATTGTTTAAAATGAGTTACCAACAGTATTTGATAACCTAGTTTTCGCGTAAACTTTCTATGAGTTACTTAGGAGACATCAGGAGGCCAATTGTTTTTATTGTTTTTTTTTTGTTTTGATACGAACTTAGTCGTGTAATTAGGCACCTCATGCACATCAATAAATGCTGCATTAGCGGCTTACGCTGACTGGTGCTTGCAAAATGCAACTAAAAGTCGTTAACACAACACGTTGTCGTTATATCTCCTCTAAGGTTGGGCTCAAATACGAGAGAAAACTGCCGGCCTAGCCTAGGTGACAATCACTATCGCTTCGACGACGAAACGCTTTGTGTCTTTCTATCACTCTTCCATATTAGTGCGATAGTGACAGTTACTTTTCAATCGCTACGGAGCGTAAGCCATCGGCATGTTGGCTACGCGTCCTGTTATGCACTTAGAAACATCTGTAAAACCGATTGTTATTAAGCAATTTGTTATAGTTTTGACCTTGTTATTATACGACCTTAACAAGGCTCACTGTGTATCTCGCGCACGGGGTCCAATGCTGATTGACAAGTGAGCGATTATCAAGGTCATATCAAAACAAGATCACATCCTTAACAAACTGGTAAATCAGAATCGGCCTTGGCATCTATATTATCTGCCGGACGAACCTGCTCAACACTCTGAAGGATGCTGCGGCTCGTCACGTCTGATTGCTCAAAGGCTCATTATACGCCTTCATCGTATACTTCAGCGTTTATTTTTCACTTTGCCCTGAAAAGTAATATCGACGACTTATGCGTCCAAATAAGGAGCCGTTTTGTAAGGAACTTTTAAACATTATTAAATGTGCGATTGTCTATTTGAAATAATGGTAAAATAATAAATAATGCTATCTATGTATAACATATATATTAAATGTTAAAAGTGTGTGTGTGTTATGTTATAAATTAACTGCTAAGTATTGCTTTTTTAAAATTATAACTACATATAAGGTAAAAGTACGCTTCACCGAATGCTTAAGACCTAGACTTACGTTTCTTTTTTTAATTAGTTCTGGTATTTGCATATGAATATGTTCAATACTAAAATTGAAACTTAGATAAATTTGTACTCATTTAAACATAACTATAAATTACTGAAATGATTGGACGTATATTAAAAATATTTTTAAAATAATTTCTTTCAGTTTCCTTGATTGTACCATTTACCGAACTAAGAAAGGTGATTTGCACATTATACCGAATAGGGAGGCCGCATTACCGAACTAGGTAATAATTGTATGAAAATATGGTGTTGAGTGGTGCCCAAACTTCAGTAGTTCAGTATTAAATCCCTACTATACTTTGTTTTTTAGCATTAGAAAGGTGGTAAGCGATCTTGACGTGTCTTTTTTATTGAAAAATACTTTTGAAAAATAAGTCATCCCAAATAGGTAGGTATGCAACAATTATCAAACATGTACGTATATGTATAAAAAAAATTGGCTGTTTTATGCATTTTGTCTCGTCCATTTTCTAGGAAAGGTTAAATAACAAAAGTTTGAAGTTTAAAAAGTCAAGTTTAAATCGCGCCACGACGACGAGACGAATCTAAAAAAATGTTGGACGTCTAGGTTTGGACCATCCTGTATAAAATATTATTGCTTTATTATTTTTATTATCAGATTGAGTTTTTTTGTCCACATTCCGAGACTATTATCAGGCGTCCAATAAGTATGTCTAAAGTTTGAGAAGGGCTGGCATTGAAATAATGGTCACAAAAAATAAACATATAAATATAGACCTAGTCGTTATAATAATAAGGATGATATTCTAATGAACGTCGAATAGAAACATGGTCAACGCAAACGTGAGTTCGGTAGCAGAGACCATGGGTACCATTCACCGAACAGACGTTCGGTGAACGAAACATGGAAAATATGAGGAACCTATTTCGCGAACAGATTTTGAAAATAGTATTTAAATCGTAATCAATATGGTATAACTACAAATCTGTCAATTAATTTAATACTTGAATCCATTACTAAACCGTACATGTATAAAATTCTCGCTAATACTGGCGTAAAATATCTAAAATTATTGTTTGATAATAGTCTTGCCAAAAACCTTATTTTGATGCCAAAAAGTCGTAAAACATGAACATTTCAAACGCAGTTTTATAATAATCTATATAGGTTATTGTTGTTCGGCAATTGCTCATAAAATTACAAATACATTAATTTATTTGTGAAATTAGGTAGTTAATCTAATAGTTCGTAATCAACCACTAGAAAAATAATTTCAAAAACATACGCTTTTCCTGATTCCGGACGCTGTTCGATAATACCTTCCAATTAAATTGTCGGTGTACTCATCACCGAACTCACATTAAGCTTAATTTCTGATAATATGACTGCACTAAATGAATTAAATTTACTAAAATACACAAACTAATTAGGTAATCACACTGTAAAACCATACTTTGAAACACAGAAATAAATTTAAAAGGTTTTATGGCCTTAAGAAATATACGCAACTTCTTAACGATTTCTTTAAGGTTGCCCATACAAAGTGGCAATCGGCAGCGACGACCTGTTTCGATCAATTGCCACGTCCCAACTGCGGCACAAATTGGCTGACTCTGAGGCCTAATGGAAGGGACAGGTATTTAACTCGTGAAAAAAAAATACGCAAGTAAATATCAGCTGTAAGTAATCGACTTATAGCCTAAAATAGAAGAAATTCGGTGATACGGACGGATTCAGAGCGTTCGGTGGAGCGTACTTTTACCTTAATATGACTTAGGTATATATTTAATAAGCGGTAACAAAAGTGGGTACAAAAACGACCAACGAAGAGTATCGACATCATACTTAGGTACTTAATTATTATACAAAGTTTTGAACTTTGGAGTTTCAAGTTTGTATGACAGACGGCGCGATTCGGGAAATGATTTAGAGTTTCACTAGATATGAAATAGTAAAGATATGTCCACGGCAAAAGGTACCATTGCCCCGGCTGAATATTGGAGCAGCGTTAATACTCGTAATATAGCGTAAGCGCCAGCCGTTTCATATCTAGTGAATCTCTAAATCATTTCCCGAATCGCGCTGTTAGCGAAACGCAAGGAAAAGGTCAATGGAGAAATACGCGATCATAATAGTAATAATATTTATTTAGGTACCTATCGCTGAAAAAACTGGTATATTAATATCTTTACAAGCATCATTGTAATAATTTATTATCTTAGATGCTGCTTGTAACGATCTTCAATAGGAAAGCTCGTGGTCAAATTATTTTATTCTTCCGGATATTATTCTTCATAGAATAATAAGAGAGTAAATGGTACAGATGAGGGCCATGAATACTTTTATTGCGCTATGGTTGGAGTTTTCTTAATGAAACATCGAAGCTGGATTATGGCTCGTAAAAATAATGATAGGGCATAAAAAGCATAGGAACAATAAAAACGGGTTACAGTTTTTGTTTTTTATTGGTCGTAGATTTTGTGACGAGGAATAGTGTCTCCACGCTAATTGTTTTAAATGGACATAAAATATAGGTTTATTGTTTATTTATGAGCCCCGATATGACTCGAGTCTCGCGCGAGCTCGAGAGAGACAATTGTCAGAAACTACGCAAGAGAAATCTGTTTTTTCCAATATAATAAAGTTTTTTTTTACATAATAATGATGGTGGCAAACAGGAATACGGCCCGCCCGATGGTAAGTGGTAATCGTAGCCCATGGATACCTGTGACGTCAGCAACAGTGATGTTTTACAATTCTCGCACCTGTCACTGATGTGAAATTGGGGCGGTTTCCTATTTTTTTTTGACAATCTGGTAAAATCATTCCAATCGATATTTGTCTTTGTGTTTTTGATTTCGGATCTCTCGTGGCGCCCACTCGTGTCGAGCTGACGCGTGGAGGATGACATTGATTGGAGATTACGATGGGTTTGGCCAGAGGATTACGGGGTTTTAATAGATTTTCGATATCGTTAACGTTAAGTATCAGTCTTTGAATAAGTAGTAATGCCAACGGACGATTATTTGCTATGGAATTCTTCAAATACCTATGTGCTTTTCACTGAAACTTTTCAATGTTTATATGCGATTTATAAAATAATAGTGGTGGTAATGATGGAGGCAGAATCTTTGGCTGGAGAGTACTAAAAGTGACATTCGGATGCTAACTACAGCTATGCATTACTGGTATAAACCTTTTTTTTTTTTCTTAGCCTATTTGTGTCCCACTGCTGGGCAAAGGCCTCTCCCCTGGTTCTCCATGACTCCCGATTTAGCGCTTCCTCCGGCCAGTTGTTAAGGAAGGCGTCAAAGTCGTCCCGCCATCTCCGCCTGGGCCTGCCCCGCCCACGCTTCTTCGTCGGCATCCACTTGGTGGCTATGTTAGCCCACCTATCCGGATGCATACGATAGACGTGGCCAGCCCAGTCCCATTTGAGCCTGGCGGTTTTTTTGCCGACGTCAGCAATGCGAGTTTTGGAGCGCAGCGTGGTGTTCCGGATGCGATCGATCCTTTTAACACCTAAAATGCTGCGCTCCATAGCGCAGCATTTTAGGTGTTAAAAGGATCGATCGCATAAACTTAGTCAGTCAATATTTTTTTCCAGTATTCATGAAATTGTATACATACCTACTGTGTACAACTGTTGTTGTTGTAGATAATATAATTATGGTGCATAACAAACATGCCCATAAAACTAGAAACTGACATTATTTCCGCACAAACTTCTAGACAGTGTTTAAACTCCTTAATAGGTTTGCCGTCATGCTGATACATTTACAATTTTAGTGTCTGCCTCGAAAGTTAGCAGGTCAGCATACATACGGCAATAATATTATAAATAAGTGCATAACAATTCCTTAGCAGCATTTAGTAGCCTTAGGTTTGAGGTTATTTTTAGTAACCTATAAAATAAGTATATATTAAGTACATTAAAAAAAACCGTATAGACCAAAAAACCGGCTATAGGTATTAAGTAAGTAAAGTGCAGTATATAGTATCTAGCTAGTGACTAACTAATAGTATGGAAACAGTATTGTATTTTACATATATCATTTTCAATGGACATTTGTTTTTAAATTAAAGAATAAATAAGTAATGAAAGGTACTTTTCATTACTTATTTAAATTTTAAATAGTTAAGTTAAATATAAATATTAAAGAATATTTTTAGGTACATAAAATTCTTTAAAAACTTCATGCGTCTTTTAAATAATGTATGTGACCTACTTTCTGAACTATCTAAATAAAGGGTAGCATGGATCTCACGACTCTCACGGGATACGTAAAAAAATATTTTACTTAAAAAAGCACGAATTTTTGCTTGACGCTAAGCGTTATATATGGGTCCTGATTGATATATAAACAAAAGCAAGCCAAGTCCCGAGAGGCATGTGTGAAAATATATCTAGCGTACCCCTGTCATGTAGGTATTTATCGCCACATATATTTTTATATCAGAAATGAATCGGTCCCTCATTGCTCTTGGTGCTACCACAAGTTATAAATAATGGAAGTTAGATTAACCTTTTAAACGCTTTACATGATAAACAAATAAGTTACTGACAGGCCTAGATCCTGCGCGCATGCGAGTTAATGTAAATCTTACTTGAAAGTGTGACGTTGTTTCTATACCTACCTATAGTTGTTCCTGGCGCTGTGGGCACGACTAGTTACGACGCCTTTAGGTGTTCTTGGCGTTCAAAAGGTTAAAAATGATAAAGGTTAGAAAGGAATCGCTTTCATCATCAGCATCATATGCACTTGGCGTCTGGATGAGACATTCTACAAAGGTACAAAGAGCGCGCATCTCATGCATGGAGGAATAAAATTATGAACAATTTCATTGATAAAGTCGCAATGCACTTTTAAGGCTGATGGTACTTGGTCTAGAACTCTAAACTATAGCCAGCCAGAAAATATTATAGTATCTACCTGCCACGCTCATATAGCACTTTATTTGTTTTACCGTTTTTTTTTTTAATGACATCGACACTGATTTTCACAGCGGCAGTAGGTTAGTTCTTGCGGAGCAATCGCCGTCTATTCATAAATACGCATAATAATGCGTATAGATTAGTAGTAGGTTGAACCTTGTTGGGATAAGGCTTTAGCAACTTAATGGCTAGAAGTTTCAAGTCACCAAAAGGATTAATAGACCACGAGATTACGACCGGTATCAACAACTTAGCTCAAGACTGTGGACTCTATAGCGGTTTGCTACTGCACACCGAGGGCAGGCTAGATAAGTAATATCTGAGTAATATAGCTACGAAAGGAGCATATTAATACGTCTGTGTAAAACTGGCTTCCATGTCAATTCGAACGTGCACCTAACCGATAACATCAAACGATATTTGAATGATATTGGAATACAATTAAAAAGCTCAGCAGCATAGCAGCAATGTTGCAGTACACTGCTGCTCGGTAAATTAAAAAAAAATACGGGATCATAATTAAGTGTAACTTAAAAAAGCTTCTTAATTAATGATTAGGCGGATAAATTATATATCTGGTTTAATTTATTGCCCGTATTGGATTTACACGCTGTATAATGTTCTTATTTTAGTAACTCAATTTCATAGAAGAGAATACTAGTCAATCTTATCGAAAAGTGAAATTAAATACTTAGGTAGGTACTTAAGTTTGACTTATACGTATTACGTAAATTAAATAATTACCTTCGCTCGCATTGAAGCCATATAAGTTGACCTTCAAGTATGCACATTAGTCTGAATTACTCTAAATGACTGCGATAGTACACTCTGACTCGACTTTAGCTATAAAGTGGTCTAATTATTCTTGGAAAAGGCATTAAAAATGGAACGTGGCGCGCACTGGATGTTACGGGACGATGATATCTTTTTACGGGGCAATTTTATATTCGTAGTTAGGTACTCTATAGTTATGCACCAATGCAAAAGTGCAGGTATTTAAATATTTCTTTAAGTTTAGTAAATACTATAAATGTGCATTTTATTTAGGTAACTGAAAGTCAAACATCTTTAAAGTAAGAAGATTGCAAGAGACGCCTAAGCCGAACGAAACGTTTGCTAATTAACTAAGTACCTACTTAAGTTTTTTTTATTAACTAATAAGTTCCGCTATTTTTTTTATAATCATTTAGTCATTTATTCAATATTGCAATGTCATGTACATAATAAGGTGTTACAATTTAAAAGGCCAGTTCATGACACCCTGTAAGGGCACACAATAGTAAGATAGATGTCTCTAATTAAACAGGTCTCTAAGGCGATATAATAATAATTTAAACTTATTGATTAATCAATAAAATGTCAGCTATTAACATAAATTAATTCAGGATGTAACGTCAAAAAATACATTGAAATAATAAATAGTTAGTTAAATTATTTTATTTTGTCAACTTATTTAACGATGTATCTTAATAATTATTAATATATTATATGTATTATTCAACTTAATAATTATGTATCTTTTTTCAATTTATTTTCAATTTATTTTCAATTTATTTGGGACAAAAAACAGTAACACACAGGGTTCAAACACAGAAATAGAGTACAAAGGATAATAGAGTGTGAGACCAACAACATCAACATATCTTGCACATAATCTCGCGATTAATATTTTGTCTATATTTATTAGTAGGTACTTTAAATCCAGATTAATCATAATCAAGCTAACAAATGCAAAGGATAAAAAAATTACCTTTATATTTGGAGTAGGTACTACAGAGTTGTGATATTTCTTGTTAGGCTCTTAGTACTTATATTACTATTACGAGTAATAGAGCTTTGATTCTAGACATTGGCACACCTATTGTGGTTGCTCTATACCTATGTATATATATACGTCAAACCATTTACAGTTCACGCCGCATTCAGCTTCCAATAGAGAGCGGAAATAGATGTACGCCTATACAATACCTACAATGCTTGTTTCATACCTATGGACAATGCCTTCTATTATTAAAAGTAGGTACATAAATGAAAATGGCTGGAAGGTTTTAATTAAAATCCCCTCGTCGGCTTAATGATACCGATCATAATCCCTTCGAAAAATACGTTTTGAGTAAGTTAATTTAATCCCAGAATGCTTAAATCTTCGTACTTGATGTAACCAAGATACAGAACTTTTACATGTATATTCGAACACTTTTGTAACTGCCTTCATAAACGAAATATCGAGGTTTAAGTAAAAACTGGTATGATGTACCTAAAAGACTCCCCTACACGCAATTGTTGCAATAGTCTGCAGAGTCCGACATCTTTTGATGATATCTTCACATCACGATGTTATCTTTTAATTTGTCTATACCCTTTTGATATGTCGCATGTCGCCGATAAAATTGTCGATAATTAGATAATACCATTTTTTTATAGATACCAATTGTTACTGTAAATTAAACAAACAACCGTTCTTAAATTGAATATAAATACTTCCGTATTTTCACACAACAAAATAACAAATTCATTTTTGCGTGTTTCCGCACAACTACTTAAATAACAAATTTATTTTCAGTACCGTGACGGTGTCACACGTCTGTAACAAAGCGCAGACCGTAGATTATTTTTGGTCTTGTTGCAAAAGCCGGACATTCTAATTGGTATCACTACCGTAGTTCTTTGGGTAAACCAGAATAGCACGCTCTAGAATTATTTACACCACCAAATCTTCTGTAGTTACATAAATATTGTACGTGGTGCAACCCGCACTCATGCTGGCATTTGTCACGCCAGTGAAACATGATATAACATTTATATCACCGTTATCACCAACCACTACTATTATGTTAGTGGTTGGAACAACACGCCCGCACGTGGTTGATGGCTGGACGTTTCCCCGACAGTGGCCATTTTGTGCAGATTGCATCGCCGTCAAATGGCGGACAAAAGCTGCTCCCGGTGTTGGTCGTTTATAAATAGCTGAAGAATTTAATCCATAGTTGTTGTACGTCTGAATAATTAAAAACCTGGAACCCAATACGAATTAAACAATTTGTTGTGGTTTTAATCTTATTTTGGTACGATCGTGAAAATCGCTCACGGTGGTTGGTGCATGCGAAATAAAGTGAAAGTCGTGCGTGAGATGCGCTCCAATCACGAAGATGATCGTCAAGCACGTATCAACACCATGACAAATTATTAAATTAGAATCTGTAGAGGCCAATTCGAAGTTATACATTATGATATCAAAATAATGACTTTTGTTATGTATTATTCAATTTGTTCATGCGTGCATTTTGCTCGTACCTACTTGTTCGTCGTCATATTGGCTCGAGAGAGACGTATATATACGTAGGAATGATAACAAAATTACAATAATTTTGACATCTAAATGTAAGTTCAAATTAGCCTCATTATGGATACAATAGCAAAATGCTTAACACAAAAAGGGACAACAACGTACGCGGAGTTACAACTTAAAGTAAACGTTCGTATAATAAACACTCTTGTCTTGTAGAAATTTTTCTACAAATTATCAAATTATCCGATTTACAAATGTGTCCATGTGTGAACCTTACGAGCCAATACTTTAACGAGGTTCTTAGGTTAGAGATGCGAGGATCTATGTTTGTTGGGGTCATCTTGACTAGTGAGTAGTGAGGCTAGGTTGCATTCGTTACAATGTTCATTATCAATATGTTTTTATCAATGCGTTCTTAAATTTCTGCGCTCGTCATTAGCATACTTTACGCCTCAATCCTCAGTCTCTAAACTTATTTTAAAAACTCGATAAAAATGCTAACAACAGATAAAACCTCTTTATAATAAATGTAACCTTTAAAGGATTCTTTTATGAAGTTTATTAATTTGTTGAGCTGGTCTAGAGAGATAATCTGAGTGCAGTGCCGATGGAAATGAGAAAAGTTCGTAATTACCGTGTAAGCACCCACGGTGGTCGTCGAAGTTTTAATTGATCAGGTCCTTATAAACGGAATCAGTGGAGGTGGAAAAGCACGCTAGAGCAAGCCGCCTAATGACACTAGCATATTCACGAGCTTATATGTACTTACCTAATATCTATACCTTCATGATTACATCGCAACGATAGCCAGGTTGATCACGTCACGCCGCTTAGAGTTCGATTTAATTTTAAAAGCATTGTGCAATATTACCTTTACTTAGTAGCAGCAGCATTTGTTCTATAAGTGACTATATATAATTAATGGATGATTAATAATTAATTGATTGATTAATTAATAGATATTATAATGGTTGATGAAAGGAATGCGAGAAATCAGTGGACAAGACGATCTACTGATTTATCTCATTCCTTTTCATTACATCATACCTTCCGCAATAGGTAACCATATCGATGTTAGGCTGTATGATGAAAGTAATTTATCTCTCTTCTCGCCTAGATATGTTCCACTGGCCACAGAGTGCAAATCGGGCTTGTGCGCACCAGTGTAAGTGTAAACGTGGAAGTGACTTCTATACGTCATCGGTGAACCTATAAGTATATACTGGTTTTCTTGACCATGCGACTGGTCCTGCCTTCTCTAGCTACAATAACAACACCTCTGGCAAAGAGAATAGTGTATTAGAGATAGATTGTCAAAGTAAATTATGTAACCACTGTTTTATTGCCATCTTTCGACAGAACATAAAACTGTTAGGACGCCATTTGACTTTGATCCTTATGCTTTCACTGATATGCGTTAACTTGTTAAATTTTAATATTTACGGCATCTACTGGAGAGTAGGCTGAAGGTTATGGCGCCATCGCTCGAAAATATTGCACCATACCTTTGGCCTATATAGTCGAGTATATACCGTCAATATTAATATTTAATAAGTTAACACATATCAGTGAAAAAATAATGATCAAAGTCCAATGACGTTCTAACAGTTTATATCGTCTGTCGGAAGATGGCATTAAATGTACTGTAGTACCTACATAATTTACAAACACATCAGTAACTCTCTATTTCAAATTCTCTTTCCCTTTGGTAAAGGGATCGAACCGTTTTCCTTTATGAATGTTCCTTTGTTAGATAACGCAAGTCAGTCTCTATTCAGCGACCGGACCCAAGAAATGGGAAGCGGTAAATCATATCATATACTTAGGCATCACAAAAAAAATGAGGAAAAATATGTCAGTATTTTTGCGAAAATTCACGAAAATTGCATTTGATAGGAAATGAATTTGAAAAACCCAACACGGACCTATAGGTATATTATTGCGTTTCAGATATCAATGATCCCTACCGATAGTTTCAATATTACATTAACATAATATAAAATTGTGAATTTATTATGTTTGATATTTATTTATGCAGTTTGTCAGCACTTGACACTCAAATAAGAAAAATGTTATTCCTGTCTATGTAGTATATATTGACCTGAAAAGAGACCTGTAATATTACCTCTATATCGTTAGTCAGTAATAAGCTTTTCCAGCTCAATGCACTAAGTGCTACTCGTTGCAATAAAATTGCTGAAGAGGCCCGACATGTGAACCCTTTTACCTCTTCGCCGCAGTAAATATTGCGCTCCCGTATTAAATATCAACTTTAATAAAAAGATAGGTAGTTAGTAAAGTTACTGGAATTACGCTTTAACCAATTTTGGCCTGGTACCTACCTACTTCTATAACAGGAGGAAATCCGATGGATTTTGATTTGCTTCTTATGTTTAATGTTTTTTTTTCTTTTTTGCAATAGAAACTTGATGGCCTCTTTATAACTCGAGTGTATAATAATTTTATCCAAATTTGTAGTTACGGTGAGTCCGTTTCTACGCAGTAAAGCAGTGACTTGAGGGAAGAGCTGTTCTAAGCCTACCTCACTCGGTGAAGCAGTACGACTGACTCGAAGCGCGTCAACTACTGTGGAACACATACGGGCTGAAACAATGCCACATACGGGCTGAAACATGCCACATACGGGCTGAAACATGCCACTAACGGAGCACACGGCTCACACGCAACTAGCTTACAGGGTTAAGCATTCCCTAAGCTACAAACGAATCGCATTCACTTTGGAGCATCCCCGACTCACTGGGGACTCTGAATCGCAATCAAGTTACGTCGATGAAATGTTTTTCGTCACAATTGCGTGGAAATAAATAGGTACATACGCAAAACAATGCTTCGCTATTTTGAAAATTCTTATCAAGAGACATGCAAGACAAAGACCCATTCTGCCCCAACGCGCATAACAGCAGTAACCGTCATTAAATCCAACTTGAATTAAGGTGGCCACTGACGAGCCTTCCAACAGTCAAGATAGCGTGGCTGCAATCCAAAATCGGTCCGTGAATGCCAAAAACGTACAATGTTTAATATTAGGATGCCGTCCATTTAGATGAATCCATTGTAACGGCATCCATTTGGAAGGCTCGTCAGGGGCCTGCTTTAGGATTTAGTTGCACGTGGAGTGAATACGGTACCTAAACAATAGCATGAGTTTTCCTATGGTTCTTACGGCCAGATGGGTGTCTGAGTTATGGTAACATTCCATTTCTAACCGCAGCTGCACTGCCGTTACTGAGCGCGTCGCTGTCATTGTCAATTTCCATAGTAAAATTGACAGTAGTGCAGCTGTCGTTGGAAATGGAATGTTACCCTTAACGTTCCGTCATGAGCAACGTCATAACTATCAAAGGTGTAAAGTACCTACGTCAAAGTGCTTTTCTTGTTCAGTGACCTATTTGAGAATCTTGCAGAGTTTCTGCTACGTACTTCAACTCTATAGGTACTCGTACACTACACTGTATCTATATCTACACTGTATTAGAAAACCGTAAGACTCTTAAAAGCTTTTATCGCGTGGCGCTAGAACGATAGAGTGCTTGGTTTCTCTATGCTGAAGCTTAATTAAATGTACCTGTATGTCGTTGAATAAGAATCATATAAGTAAATATTCTTATTGATTATTTTTTTGTAGACAGTACCTTAATTTCACACATAGGTAACAAAAACTTCCTCTTTGACTCAAGAGACGTTTCTGTTGAGGGAAAAACTTAATGGAGACATAATGAAACTTTTTTTTGTTATCGATTATCAAACAATATATAACCAATAACCGTATTTAACTCCGCTTACCTAAATTATTTTTTTCAAAGATAAGTTTTAATCGACAATATATTGTCGAACTTAAATATAATTATATGAAAATGATACCAAATTAGGTCTACCAAACAAATTAGTATTAGTTACCTAGAGCCCGTCTAAGCTAACTTTACACCGATTTGAACAGAACAAGGTGAAAGGGTGTCATTATAAATTTCATATTTTCATAAAAAAATGAAATTGATGATGACATTGCCACAATTTGACATTACAAATCCCGTGCAGAGTTAGCTTGGTCCTACTCTTTTAATGGTAATATCTAGGAAGTCGGGTTGATGAAGTAAGTGCAAGCATGCAAATGATAGCAAAAGATTGCAAAATTTCTTGGAGAAACCAAATTCTTTCAATATTTTATTTTGATATGAAAAAACAGCTTTTCTCAAGCACTGACAGTGCGAACAGCATCCACGACGGCCGTGTATCACGTGATACAGTCAGTGCTTGAGAAATGAGACCTAGGCTCTCCGAAACATGTCGCGCGAGTGACTAAAACCAAGTGAGTCTAAACTGTAAAATTATTCAATGTTAATATGTCTCACAGCAGTTTAAATTCGATGAAAAAACAGGTTTAGGTCCTCCGCCCAGTGTAATTACAAAGAGATGGGTAAGTATAATTAGCATCTAAATTGGGTGTGATGAAGAACTCAAGTGAAAACAGAACAATCCTGCGAAACATTCAAGCCCCATTCAACAATCTTTGCTTCCGATCTAACTAAATTATAAACTTCGCGCATAAAGCCGAAAATAGGTACGAACTGAAATCATTCGGATGAGAGTTGTTAATGATCTGTATTTGATGTATTTGGTCGGTTAGATGAAGCTACTGACCCCGTCAGATTTTTGGCAGATAAATTTTCTAATTTATTTTGGATATTTTATTTTTAGTAACACCTACTGTTATTTTGGTGCGCCACTTTAAAAGTTTCAAAATATGGATGTGACGTGTCCAGATCATAGATTTTGATCACTTCATGAAATGCCATTTTATAATCCATCCCTTCTTGATATGGTTAGGTTAGGTTTGAATTTTTAATTACGTGGCCAACTGATAATTTCATGAAATAATTGCCACATCATGAAATGACCATATTTAAGACTTGGCTACAACATAATATGTACCTACCTGCATTTAACAGCAACATATACAGTAGTGTACCCTATGATGGGCGTGGAACCAGTAATGGGACAAAAAACCACAAATCCTGTAAAATAAGTGTCTAAAAGTAGTTTATAAACACTGCCTGTATATTATCATAAATAAGAGTCCTAGAGCTGTTTCAGTTTGAATTTTTATTAAATTTGGTTGTTTTTTAAGAAATTGGCGTCAACCCAAAAGTTGTCGTGTCACTGAAAAAAAATACCACTACGAATTCTTAACAACTTCGCTAAGAGAGGTGAGTACATTTATTAAATTTTAATTAATTAATACTTGATGAAAACTAAAATGTGTTTTGTTAATTACATTTACCATGAGATAAGGTATACAACATACTATGTTGTGACTCCACAGATGTAAAAAAATAGTGGTATTTGGCCCAATCCCATTATAGGAGCTGTAAAACTGCATACCTCCTATAATGGGACAATTTACATAATGATGCTTGCCATGCCATCATTTCATGTTTAAACAATACAGAAGTAAAATGTAGTTACGAAATATGTCAACCAGAAGGTATGCTCGGACTTCGGATAAATTAATATCGTTTTTTAGTGTGGGTCAAATCTTGGTAGCCGAGTTTGAGCCACTTTCCCGTTTTCCGATTGAGTTGAAATTTTGTATTCGTAATTAAATATGCAAATCGGATGATAATGCAATATTATGATAACATGGACCAGATCTGATGACCTATTTCAATATTTTATACTGATACAGCAGTGTCCATTACTGGGGGGCCCATTACTGGAGCTTTGGTGTCCATGACTGGAGAAAAATAGCATAGTTTTAATTTGTTAAGTATGTGGAAACTCATTGCAGTATCTTTGATACAACACGCCTGAAACATGAAAGACGGGTAGGACTTTCATCTTTCAATACGCTAAGCGGTAGACCATTCACATGTATTAGGGAAATATCACAAATACTCCAAATTCCCTCTTAAATGTCCCATGACTGGTGCTGTTACTATATACCTACGGTTAAATAAATGTAAAGGAAGGTGTAGAAGCGCTCCTGCATAAAATGTTACATACTTACAGGTAAGATTAGGGATGACTTACGTTAGACCGGGCCGTGTCCGGGCCCGAGCTTCCAGCGCTTACTTTTCTATGACATGACAAGCGATCACGTGATGCTTTCCATAGAAAACGACGTCCGACGCTCCGGCCCGGACACGGCCTGGTCTAACGTGAATCATCCTTAAGTATCTCTGTAGCTGACTCCACAAGTGCACACCTATTTCCCAAATATCAAGAATTTTGTTTAAATTCATTGTCGTCTCTCAAGCAGTAGTCGCCATGAATGAAAATGTCTTCATTGTCCGCCATTTCTCCGTCGCGTCACCGTCTCGTCCACCTGCGTCGAAGATACGGCCCCTTTGATTGGGACCCGTAATTAGTATAATAAATTCCGCTAATTTGCAATCAGTGTCGGCTCGGCAACGATTCTCAGTGATTAAGGCCTCCAGTTGCCTCCGTTTGCTAGCAAAACGTACGGGCGGTTAACACGTTCCGCACAATCTGGAACAACCTTAAACGTTTACGTCTAATTGGAGTCGTAAATTACTATTGTTACTTTATTGCCAGTAAATTAACGCTATTAAATAAAAATATCTGGTTGTTAACACTGCTGTTATAAAAGTTGTAGGTCCTTACGAATTTCTACAAGTGCTGGATAATTAATTATGTTCTACCTATCTAATAGAAACAGGAATTATGAAGGTTGCGCTACCGCTGAATGAGAACAGCGAAGAACTTATGTCCTGCAGTAGACGTATTTTGATTATTATAATGATCCGATACGACAATGCTTAGGTATATCGTAATATTATTAAAATAAAGTACCTACCTACCTACAAATGTATATTAAACATACCTACTCTTTTTGGTAGCAAAATTATGTCGTTCGTCGAGAATTTATTGTGTTAGGTATTCATAATAATAATAATATAAGTAACAGTAAAGTTTGCACATGCTGCAATGCTCAAAAATTGCCTCAAATTGTAAGGGCAATCCTATTGAAGGCTTAGAAACGTGCAAGTTGCCAGGTTTATTACTGCAGAGGTCGCTATCTCCCCAATATGTCCACATCGGCCAACGACGGTGTAACACGATATGACGCGAAGTACTCTTACGCTGGTGCCACGTTTAGTGTCTCATTTATGTTAATGACAATTTTTTATATTTTGATTTATTTGTAGAGGATGAATAGAAGCATCAAATAACTATCGAGAGAACATTGCTTATATACCGTCACCCGGGGCTGGGGTGAATAGGTACAAACTTAAAATGTGATTTACCTAACAATTTCTTAAAAATCTTCTTATGGTGCCGTCTCCTGTCGGAGGTTGGCTATCATCCTAATGATATTTTCACTTTTGACGCTGCAGCTTTAAACAGCGATCTGGTGCTCATCTTAAACCAGCACCTGAGGTTTTTGAGCCACGAGGTACGTCTTCTTCCACATTTTCGTTTTCCCTGGATTTTCCCCTGTATTATCAGCTGGAGGAGGTGGTATTTCTCATTTCTTAATACATGACCAAAGTACTGCAGTTTCCTAATCTAAAGTTTAGTACTAGTAATTACGACTTGTCTATGTATGTATTCTAGAGAACAAAGGCGACTTTATTTTGAGGTGCAACGCAACCGCACTTCTCTCTCCAGCGAAGTTATCCGGCAAATGGGGCAATACGTCATCTGCGCGGTTAATTGAATCTGGAGGTGCGCGCTGTTAGCGTGGCAAATTAAAGGAGCTAAGCAATCAATATGTATATGAACATGCTACGGGTAAGGTACACACAAAGTACCTGCGGTAATTAGAGTTTTAGCTAGGTATATGCCTAATGAATTTATCAACAGGGTGCCGCCGGCAGCGGGGCAGGGTCCAAGCTGCCGGTGGTCAGGGCCGCAGAGTGAGGAATCGACGTACTATACGCGCCGTGTCCAAAATTACCGCCTTCTGCATCTGACCCTTGATCCAACCACCCAACGAGAGTCTCTCTAGGTGTTGGTCGAGACTCTTCGCTATGAGACCGTTCGCTGACACGACTACCTATAGGAACAATGATCGTCGAGTCAACATCCCACATGGCGGTTATCTCGTGAGCTAAGTCTAGGTACTTGCTGGACTTGTCCTTCTCGGCCTTCACTAGATTCTCATCATCAATTTTAGGTTAAATTTATTTATCAACGTACCTAATATTAAGTATGTGGGGACCCACTTGACTGTTTCTAAATCTAATTTTAAACCTCTACATACTTACATATCATACATAATTATTTATCTACAATTGCTGATCTTACTACAGCCACACAACGTTACTAAAACATTATTATCATCAAAAATAAATATGTGAGAAATTGCTTATTGGGAAAAGAGAACAATTTAATTATTATATGGTAGCGAAAATAATCCGTAATATAAATTATATCAAGCATCACACGCCATGGTTTCGTGAAATATTTAATTCGACTTGTCCCATTTTCCGGGACGATGGAATAAGCAAAATGCCAAAACCCCTTTCTATCGCTGCAAGCATATTTAATGTTTATATTTGTTTGGGACACAATAGAAAATGACTTCAGCAAAAAGCTACGTGCCGCTTCGTGGCCGTATAAAGTCCTTTGGAGACGAATACTTATTTTGTACTTTTATTGGGGAACCGCTTAATTTGACTTTTTGGCTCTAACTCTACATATTATATATGTATATAGTGTTTACATACAGGGTGATTCATGAGACGTGAGCAGGACTAATCCTGCACACTCAGTAACTGATAATCGATCGATCACCGTCGTATTTAGGTGAAACAACCACACTTTTTCCTAATTTTTAACATTTTGGCGAGGGCAAATTTAATTCTCTACAATCATGGTCACCCTACAAGATCTAATTAATAAACATAAAACCTCTTTAACCGTCACGACAGAATTATGATTACGAAGAAAATAAACTGTCAAACTTGAGTGAGATACGAGTTTTCAAAAGTAACCAGACCGTGATGACATTCAATTTGACACAGGATATCGGTAGTTTAGTATTCTAATTGTAGGGTGACCATGCATTCCGTAAATAAATTAATAACTTTTTTTTTTCAACTCGACTAGAAAACTAACGTTAACCTCACTAATACTGATACAAAACAGTTGCTTATAATTTACGAAATGCGCAGTGTTAGTCCTGCTCACGTCTCCTGAATCACCCTGTATATTATAAGTGAAGTGTTGTTTAAAATATTCTGCGGGGCTTCTATTTCTGGGCGGTTTGCCCTTCGGGCATCTGAAGCTACTTAGCGAACCTAACCTACCTACCTATTGATTTAGTGTGACGTCAGTGAAAACATTACACTTTGGGGAAAAAAGCGTAACGGCTCGATTCGGGAAATGAATTAGAGACTCACTAGATATGAAATAGTAAAGATATGTGACGTTCCACTGCAAAAGGTACCTTATGGCGGCAGGCGCCGCGATTCGGGAAATGAATTAGAGATTCACTAGATATAAAATAGTCACACAGCGCCGCAATAATATTGGCGGTAGCGGCGTTAATAATAGTGTAAGCGCCAACCGCCATAAGGTACCTTTACTCGTGGGACGTCACATATCTTTACTGTATCGTATCTAGATCTCTAATTCATTTCCCGAATCGCGCCGTAAGACTTGTATAAATTTATAAAACTGCAAACCGTGGTCACCCTCAGACAAACATCACGTTTACGTTGACACTATTGCACGCTCTAACAATTTTCCTTCATAAATTTACAAATTGACGACGCGTTTGTAAATTGCCGACGCCGTTTGTAAACCGCGGATTTTTACAATTTGCCTGCGACATATATATAATATACCTTTTGATTTATCAGACCGGAAAACAAACCGTTTCCATAATGAACATCTCGGTTAGCCCATTAACATCTCTTAGGGTCTGAGACCCTTAAAAATTCTTAAGTTAAGTACCATATTAATTACATGGTCACTTAACTCAGCCCAAATCCAATTAAAATTCCATTAACCACGACAAAATCCTCATTTTCTGAAACGCCACTTAGCAAATTGATAAAGGGTTCAGTGGCAAAATAATACGAGGAAGATAAAAAAACATTTCTGCGAGACAGCGGAGCAGAAAGGGCTGGGGTGTTATTCTATATGCGAACAAGCCATAATAATGTCGCTCTCTTATTACAAACAGTTGTTTTGAATCTCGAGCTTACAGTAACACTGGTTTGTCTATACGTTTCTCAGGAAGCGGTAAGAATAGCATCCTAGAGAGAAAATAATTGAGCGGCTGCCCGCGGGGTCGCACGGATGAAGTTACGGAGCGGTGGATTGTCCCAATTTTATAAACCGCCTTTGGATATTTTCTTTGGGTATTCCTCAATGGTTATTGCTAAAGGGCCGATAATACCAGGAGAATCGGATTCAACTTCGTGGCCGATTGCCGACAGTGACTTACCGGGATAGACCTTTTTTTTAAATAAATAAAAAAAAATAGACGTTTTTGACTTTGCTTCGTCATCACTATCACAATTATCTTAACCCTCTGCGACTGATGTGCGTTCTATCAGACACCGCCAAATTTCGTAATTAAAACAATAGTTACCATTTTGCCATTACTTTATTTTTAATGAATTATAGAAAATGACGTCTGATAGACACCATATCAGTAGAATCTCTCTAAAAAATTCACCACAGTTGCAGAGGGTTAATATAAGTAGTAAGTCAGCCAATTGTATCAATATAAATTAGCTGACAATACCTATATGCTAATTAATTAATGAGAATACCAAGGATCATTAATCATTATTCAGATGTCATGGTGGGTGAGACAGCTATGGTCGTAGTTATATTTAAGCCTTTTGAAGCGTCATCCCCATCTACTTACTGCCTATAATCACGAATCACTAGCCAAATGGCAAAAAAATTGTATAGGTTCAAGATTTCTTTCGCTTTCGTTGAATTTAAGTACTTATACTTAAAACCGTTACATAGGACATAAAGCGCTTCATCCGTCTTCTTCTAATTGTGCACCAGCCTACGTTGAATTTGTAAAATAAAAGCGAGCTCGCTATTGGCAAATGGATTAATTGGCGGAAAGGTACAATTTGCCTTAATGGGCTGCCTATTCCAAGTACCGTATATAATTCAATGGCATCACGATGCGTCAAATTTTAATTTAGTCTTCGTGACAATTGAGTGGGACCGGTTGGAAATAACGACATCTAATTAATGACTTTCTTTATTCAGATTTTTGATAAAGATACCAGCACCAACATGTGTTCAGAGACTCGATTTGCTTTTTCCTTTATTTACCCGCAAGAAAAAAAAAACAAATTGAAAATTTCGGTTATTAGGGGTAACTCTATGAGAGATTAATTAATATTACAATACAGTAAAATAATAAATTCACCAGCAACTTGCTCTCCAATACGGCCTTGTTGACCGAGAAATACCTAGCGTACTATAAATACCTACAGGCGTATTCGGATTTCGAGAGATCACAAGATCTTGAGACGATTTAGAGATCAACTAGATCTACATTAGATATCGACTAGATGTGACTTGGATATCTTAAGTCATAAGTAACTTGTCGAAATCGTTCAAGAGGTCCTCCAGAATCGCGGAAACGTCAAATTTGACATATCTATCTTACAAATATCTTTACTCGTAAATTATCCGTATCGTTACTTGTTGAAGTCTAGTAGAAATCTAATTCACTTTCCGAATCGAGCCGTTACTTGCGCCAGTTCTCAAAAATTCCATCAACCCTCAAGTCCGTGTTCAGTGACCGGTGTTCTTAATACCACTCGGTGTACCCTTTACATTTCATTAAAGTGTCGACAGAAACTCTACGTATTACCATTACCTTCGGCTCCGCGCACACTTTCTAATATCCGATAACACCGTGTTCCTTTATGTAAGTACCTATACTCGTAGGTACCTACGGAAAATACTTACAAATGTTATTACCTATTCAGGGGCAGTCTGAGTTTTATCTTACAGTTGCAATGCAATTAACCCTTTTCGAGCCCGCAAAATCCCCCAAAACAAGATTTCCCCGAAAAGTCCACAAATATTCCAATTAATCCAGCTTTGATAATTCATTTGAAAACACCTCAAATTTCCCGAAAGTGCAATCTAATTTGAATCTTAAATTGGAATGCTAAAGTTGAAATTCTAGTGGCGCGTATGTGGTCGCGAAATCGTACTATGTCTGGAGAAGGGTTAAATTAATGAGATTTCTAAATCTTAATAACACTCCACACAAACATTCCTTAGCAAATTGGTAAGGTATGTAGATACATATAATTTGAGAATTAAAAGAATGTATAGGTAGATATATCTATTCATAACAGCGTCAACTTCTTTCTGAGTTACCAGATACAAATTTAGAATTTCCTGACAAAATTATCCTGATTTCCGAATATTTTTCCTGGGATTCATATTTTTGACGACTGCGGGGGGGGGGGGTCTAGCCGTCAACGCGGTACGATTCGATTCGATTTCTAAAACATCTATGTATGTATCCTTGAATACAGATAATAATTACGAAGTTATTAATAAGTTGAGTTATTAATAATAAGTTGAGTGGATCTCATTTATTATTTTTTTTACAATGTTTATGGATTAATAAATAAAAAGGTACTTTATAAAAATTCTATCAATTCAAAAATTTCCTGACATTTTCGTGTTCCGTCCCCATTCCTGACAAAAGGCTAAAATTCCTGACATGTCAGGAAAATTCCTGTCATCTGGTAACCCTATCTACGGAGTTACCGTAGAGGACACCCTTAGAGTACTTACACTGCACAATGTCTCTACTCTAGTTTATAATTATATTACCTACTTTAATTGAATTACTGTGTCCTAGTTAGTTCTCCTCTCCAACAAGGCTAATAAACAACTTTTGTACAGCTATGTTGATAGTTATAATACGAGCATATTATCCCTTAGGATGAAGTTACATACCTAAACATGGCTTGAATATCTTAAAGGCCATGAAAAAATTATAGCCCTCTTGGCAATATTGTAACATTTATCGAACATACCTAAAATTGCCAAGTCTACAAAATAATACCTATCGCTCATTTTTCTCAACCCCGCTATTTTAAAGATAAAAAATCTAAAAGTAATTTCTTTGAGTCCCCCAGTCTCATTCGAATTCCCTTTATTCTCGAGGCAACTTTTTATTTAAATCCACGGCTCGATTTAGGTCGGAACGTTCATTTCGCCATTTTGGACGTTGAATTTTAATCGGCTCTGCAGGGTAGAATTATTAGGGAATCGTGGCAGTTGTCGCTACACTAATTCCTAAGGACCCTGGTATCTCTACATACATACACTTTCTATAAATGACCGAGCAGACAATAATTACCTACTCAAACTTTCCTATTAAGGGCTCAATTCAATTTCGAACAATTTAAGATGCTTTAGGTACCTATTTAAAATTTCTAATAAATACCATTATAATGTAGACGGTATATGTACACCCTGCGACTCTGTATATACGATAGAAAATAAATGGAAATAATCATGCCAATTCCTCTCCGCCACGGGCAAGTATAGAATGGACTGAGAACCAATAGAAATGAATTTTACACCGATTGCCCTTGGGACGCCCATTGGAATTGGTAGTTAGGTCAAATTAAGCTTTTTATTTCTTGCTTTTCGTTGGTTATTACTAAATTAATATAACTGAAAAACTCAAAGGAAAGAAAAATAAAATAAAATATTGATGAAAACTCCGCAGTTCGCTAGTATTTGACGTCGGAAACTAGCCTGACAGCCGTAAGTAAAAACTTTAAAATGAGTTCACGAGACACGATAGCGGGTTGCTAAATTGAAAAACTTTCTCAAAATACCATGAAACAAGACGCAATTTCTCGGTGGCTCTGTGAAAAACAATTGAGAGGGTAACTAGATAGGAGCATCGATTGAACTTTATAATGAGTTAGGTAGGTTAAATAGTACCGTATTTCATCCAAATTGGATATACTTATAGTATATTCATGACAATACGTTACTGCTTACGTAAACTATTTATTGTCACCACTTGCTTTACTTAATCCGCTATTTAAAAGACCTGCAACGATCCGCCAAGTTGAGCAAAACAAACAAAGCAGGCACATTCGTATCCGTGCCCTCTTTTCTCGAAGCCATTCATGGATGAAGCTATAAGTATGAATTTTCAGGGGCTTTTCAGAGGCACGGGTGCCTAGCTAGGGTGACAAAATCGCTTGCGCCACGGTAACGAAACGCTTTGTGTCTTTCTATCGCTCTTCCATATTACTGCGACAGTGACATTTTCGTTTCGTTCGCTTCTTGGCTACACAGTACACACCCTCCTGGGTATAAGGTAATAGCACCTATTACCGTGTAATTACCGTGGTATTAAGAAGATTTCCATATGACCCCAAAAAATGAAGGGTATCAAAGCTATTACGAATTTGTGTTCAACAGGAAGGACAGAACTTAACAAAAGTTTGTTATGTTTTATTACGAGTACCTAGGATAGTATTAGGTACTTTTTATCCCGGAATATATTTTCCAAAGGGGTAAAATAGAAGCTGTAATGACTTGCCTTTCCAGATCAAAGTAAATCCAACATCTGAGAAATCGGCTCTGGGTACAAATATATCCAGATGAGTATCAAAGCTTTGTGTGTTTTGTTCCTCATTAAGCTTTCTTCCATTCATACATATGAATATTATAATCACGCCGGTTCCTCGGAAAGGTATCAAAGGTCACAGATTTGCACCTGCTACGATCCCAGCAAACCTTTTGCATAATATTTTCAATACATAGCCATCGCTTCGAGATTTTGGCCAAATCTTTTTATATAACTTAATTATAAAAAAATAAAATTAAACCTAAGTCCTTTAATTGATCTGACTGTATCTCTTTATTTATTTTATGGTATCGCATTCTGGAAGAAAATAAATTTAAAATGAGCGTTAAATTAAATTCCTACAATTCCAGTTTCAAAACTGAAGCCTTCATACTGGAATCAGTTATGTAACGCTGCCATACATGACCCAAAAATTTTTTATTAAGCTATGAGCTTCATCACATCTGATATTTGAGTAATTCTAAGCATTTCTAGCCTGGGGTGGGGGGGAGGGTGGGGTACAAAGACGGCCGCCACCCGTCATCTTTAAAAAAAATCTATTCTGATCCTGGTGGGTACTTGGGCAAGTTTGGTATCATTTTCGTATAAACCAAAGACGTAGAATTCATTGCTGATATTTGTTTTTTTCAGTTTCATAGTAATTTTACAAGAAAAACGTAAAAAGGTGAAAAATTTGGTTGGAGATTATTTTGTAGTTTCGGCCGCGCGTACGCGGCCGAAACTACAAAAGATAGAAAGTTGAAATTTGCACACTAGATTACATTTATAAAGTGTACAAGAGATAAGAAGCGATTTTGAGAAATTCAACCCCTAAGGGGGTTAAAAAGGGGATGAAAGTTTGTATGGGGTTCAAGTTTTATTTTAAGCTAGGAATTTGAAACTTCGTAAAACGATATATTATAAACATACAAGAAAACTAATTTCAGCGTTTTTGAAAATTCATCCCCTAAGGTGGTGAAAAAGGGGTTGAAAGTTTGTATGGATATCAAAAAATTTTTCGAACGCGGGACTTGAATCTTTGTATTTGGGGATATTATTAAAAGACAGAAAAAGTAATTTCAGCGTTTTGTAAAATTCATCCCCTAAAAGGGTTAAAAAGGGGTTGAAAGTTTGAATCCATTACAAATCCGAGTAGACACACATTTCTTATTGCCTCCCAGGCTTGAAATGCTTAGAATTACTCAAGGAACATATATGATGAAGCTCATAGCTTAATAAAAAATTTTTGGGTCAACTTTATAACTGCCTCCGCTATCAAAACGCATGAAATGTAAAAGTTATTTGGTTTACTCTGAAATATTTTCAATATTCCTTACAGAGAAGTCTCCCAGGAGTTGTGTTTAGAAACAAAAATCCACACCAATGTAATACCAATTCAATGTGAATATTATTGATTCACATCCTCACATATACAGGATGTTTGGTACATCGTTTGCCAAATTAAAACAGCAGATAGGTTGAGTCATTTGCTATCTTATCAGGCCTAGAAAATGCAATTTTTTTTCACTTCTATGACAGTTTTTCGTAAATTTCAAATTTTTACTTTTGTAGTAGTAAAAAAACCCATGGTCAATTTTGTTTTTCTAGGCATGAGAAGATAGCAAATGACTCAAGCTATCTGCCGTTTTAATTTGGCAAACGATGTACCAAACACCCTGTATATTGGGGGTAAGCAAGCACAACCCAACTAATACGTTTCAATATAATTTTGTTGTGTCGAGATTAGGACCGCACTTGGTCTCTGTTGAACAAGTTTGAAGTATCGAAATCTGACTCAGAGGAGCGGATTAGGTATCGCTCTGTGTTGTTGAACTAAAACTTGGTATAGAAGTGCAACGAAATGGCTAACCACGTTAGTGTCAAACAATTTCATAGCGATTTATTGCATAAGGGCTGATTTAGACGGCGCGCGAACTCGCATGCGATTTTACATTACGGACTGTTGGTTACGTCGAATTCAACCGACCGATCAAAAACCGCAATGTAATGAAATTCGCGTGCAAGTTCTCGCATCGTCTAAATGAGCCCTATGACTACAACTTACGATATATAATTAAATAGTAAGTAAGTGGTAAGTACATTACAGTTGTGATATATACAGAGATGTTTATAAATTAGAGCATCAGAATATCTATTTTTAATATTCCAACAATAGAAAAATATTAAACTCCATAAAAGGTAGTCAATACTTTACATAATCCAGATAAGCTTCCTACCGAAATGTGGATATCCTTTCCTTTTTTTTCATTTAATTCTTTTTAGGGTTCCGTACCTAAAAGGAAAACAGAATCCTTACAGGATCACTTTGTTGTCCATCCGTCCGTTTGTCTGTCTGTCTGGCATGACCCTTTCTCGGGAACACGTGGAGGTATCAAGATGAAATTAAGACTATATACTCAAGTCTACAGCCCCTTGAAGCAGTGATAAACAAATCTAACTTCTAAGTTAACGTAAAAAAAGATACTGTAATTTATGCCGCATAAAACGTATATTTCGACACTCTTAAGGGAATCTAAATTTATAGGATACCTACTTCCCGTTGACCTAGCTATAACTACGAAATTTGGCAAGTGATATAATAGTATCGTCTTACACTACAAGTAGGTACTACAGGGGAAAATCTGAAAACTGTACGTATAAATTTGTAATAAAATAAACTTGGGAACCCTCGGTGGGCGAGTCCGATTCGCACTAGGCCGGTTTCTTCTAAATCGCGAATTCCACGATCTCTTTATTCGGCTTAAAAGCCGGGTTTACACGAGTATATATATAGTCCGAGGTTTCATGAACGGATACGAATAGAACCAATATCACATACCTACTTACATAAATACTACTAACTTATATTTCAAATATATTACTTTCATTTTTAGATATTATTAGTTTTCATTCCAACGGCATTTCGGTAGCACAGTATTTTTTTTTTCATTTAAGTTTTTATCATGTATGATTTACTCGTATTATACCTGCAGTAAAATATATACCTACAGGTACCTATACTACTTCATCATTTCGTCAACTGGTACAGGTAACGAAGCAGAAAAAAAAACACTAAACAAATCCAAAATATTTGAAATAAGACTGCTAGATTTTGTAATCTAGGTTAATATAGGTAGGTATAGGTATACTCTATCCGTGTCCAAGCTGAAGATATTTTCATTCCGTAGCGAGCGGCGTGCCGGCGCTCTACTGAACTGAGATAAAGGGTTCAATGCTTACTTGTTTAACTTAGGAATTTGTGAAAAATCGGCTGTGAATTGCCGGCATTCCGGCAATCCAATGCAAAATTTTGTTGTTACAAACCAACCTGTGAACACAAAGGTACAGTCAAGGAATTTAAATTCCGACCCATTTCGTACTTTGTCACAGTGACAATCAATATGAAAGCCGCTAGAGACCTCATACGGTTGTCACTGTGACAAAGTACGAAATGGGTCGGAATTTAAATTCCTTGACTGTACTTCGTAAGTCTCAATGTTTGTGAAAGTATTTGCAAAATATTTTGATACTGTTATGCAAACATTTCTTTCGGTTGTGTTTTAATTACCTACTAGTGTGTAGTTTTAAGTTATTATTCATCATTTGTTCCTTTTACCTAGATCCGTTGAAAAGAGTCTAAAGAGAGGTAGCATGGAACGAATCAATGATTTAACAAACTCGGGTAATATGATTAGATACAATACTATTCAAAATAATAATTTTAATAATGGCTGTTTCATGTCTA
The DNA here is from genome assembly GCF_963556715.1 of Cydia fagiglandana. Taxonomy (NCBI): domain Eukaryota; kingdom Metazoa; phylum Arthropoda; class Insecta; order Lepidoptera; family Tortricidae; genus Cydia; species Cydia fagiglandana. The sequence goes on from NC_085938.1 coordinate 11,899,357, forward strand.
TTGGGACAACGATGTGTTGTTATGTGCGTGGTCTCTCCTTATGCTCTAGTTTCCTAGGATAGCGGTACCGTCACATAGCGGCCGGCTCCATACAAATACTACGACATCCATATTTAGCCGTATTATTTAGTATGGAAACGGCCGCTATATGACGGCACCGCTTTCCTAGGAAAACCGATCTTTACAGTGCAATAGTTATTCTTCTTTCATGTAACAAAAACACTACTACGTTACTAGTCTAGTAGCGCCATCTTACACTATCGCGGTTTACTAGTACTAGGTACCACATATACCAATCACTACCAACAAAGAGAATTAGAAATAGAGGATACTCGAGGATAGGCCAACGGTAGATGGCGATACTTTTTGATATCGATGTTTGTACCAAATTTAACACATATCTACTTATCAGTGAAAAAATAAGGATCATAATCAAATGGCGTTCTAAAAGTGTTATCATTTGCGTCGAAAGATGGCATTAAATGTACTGACTACATAATTTACTTTGACAATATTCGTCTAGTCTAAATTCTCTTTGATAAAACGTTTTATAAAAACTAAAATTTTAAGTTGGCAGTGAAAATGCTTAGGAATGATCTCGTGAAATGACCCCTCCAGCCAAGTAGTCCGGCAGACTTGTCAAGACAAATTTAAGTCCTAGCTGTTCGACCTGTCGGACTATCTGCCCGATTCGAAATTTAAGATACGTCAATTACTAGATCTAGAAAGGATATGGAGATATGTCAGTGACAAATGTGACGTATCTTCAAACAAAAACGTCACTTTTGACACTGACACATCTAATCCATAGGTATCGTTTTTAGATCTATTAATTGATCTTAAAGTTCGAATTGGACCGTGTAAGGAGTTTTACTTACTTAGTTTTGATCATCGAATGAGAAGGAATTATAATTTAAAATACCACTTATTCCGACCACCGAAACACGAGGAACTCTTAAATTCCACTTAGTTCCACCATCCAACCACGAGGAACTCTATTCCACTTATTCGACCGTTGAGGAATTTTCAATCTATTATCTACAGGGGCACACTTTAAGAGCGTTTCTTTATTTAATTTTTTGCCATTTTTATATATTGTGACCTTCTTTGCCACTTTTGTGTTATTTCTAGTCAAGATCGCGAGCCCTTTTCATCTTAATAGGAGAAAAAAGTGTCCTAAAATTTCCATAAATTTTTCAAACTTTCCTTTTTGTTACCGCCTTACAAAGTATTTGAGGAAATGGCAACACAATAGGAAAAAAACTCTGGGACATTTTTTATCCCATTAGGATCGAAAAAGCTCGAGATTCTGAGTAGAAATAACACAAAAGTGGCAAAAAAAGGTCTCAATAATATATAAAAATGGCAAAAAATAAAAAAATGCTCTTAAATATTGTTGATATTTAACGTGTGAGTGTGCCCCTGTACGTACTTATAAATACTTATAAATGGGGAAATAAAAGCCATTTAACGTCGTATTATTTATTTCGTCTGTGTTCCAGCCGCTCGGTACAGATACGAGCGGCGTTTCGTTACCTTAAGTACACGTAGTAACGCTACCTTTACCAATGTCGAAATACTGATATTATCGGGGCGGGCCCCGCAACACAAACATACAGCGGTCGTCGCTAAGAGAGACACTTTATAACCACTGATTATCTACAATGCATTTGTTATAAATATTTTATTATATTACAAATAAAATTTCACTATTTAAAAACGACTTAATAATTCTTTCTATAAATATTATTGAAAGATTTAATGAGTTAACGTTACTTTCATCACCCATACTTAATCCAACACCTATAGTCCGTTCAAAGTATCATGATTATTTATATGGTTTTTTCTAGTAAATGCTACAGTCGCTGTCCAAAAATATCTGAACTCTACTTAATATGTTTACTATTGAGTCTTGTTTAGATATTTGTGAGCACGTTGTATGTCCCATTATTATTGCCTGGCTCTGACACCACTATGTTAGTTTTCAATATGTAAAGGCAATATACAATTACCGCTATTGACAACGAACAAGTGGTACTTTTGGCCAAAAACTACACCTTTTTAATTTTTTAGTTATTTAATTGATTTTAATAAATATCATCAAGATTACAGTGAACAGAGTATAGTCACATTTCTTAATACACTCGTTATTTTTATAACAACGGTCCCAAATCATATTATACCTACTACTTTCTATTTTGTTTGAACTATTCAAGTAAAATCATATATTTAAATCAGTGTTTAAGGCTTTGTGGCACTGTTATGTAGAAATTTGCTCCATAATCTGTTCGGCCATTTATATATTTATACAAGTAATAAAAAAATGTCGAGCTAGGCTATTTGAGTATGTATTTCATTTAAAAACATTGCTTTACCAACCCTACACAAATTGACTTCAACTCTTTTACTTTCAGGTGATAAAGTATGATGTCATAAGAATTTCACTTTAAGAATTATTCTAATATACAGTTAAGCACGTAATAATAGTTCAAAAGGTTAATTTGATAATTTCTTAGAACGCGTAATAGAAATAGCCGACAAAAAACACGTCCAAGTAATATTCTCACCAGTTATGGTCTTTTATGAACTATGAAGAAACTGAATAGAAAAAACATCTTTTAAATGGTGAATAGGTACTAAAGTTTGTTTCATTTTTAATCCTAAATACTAAAACGATAGCTCGCTGTATTCAGTTTCCCAATCAAACCGTCATTTTGGTATAAAAGTCGTAAGAAGAACCAAAATTTGGCAATCGAACTAGCATTTTAATATATATGGGGTATAAAAACAGAGCTCACCTTTCATTTCTTTTTTGTCACGCACGTTTATAAAAGAAGGTAAACATAATAACTCTCTAAATATGTCCACATGTCCCTTATATTAAGCTTTTTTGATTGAATGCAATCGATCTGTATTTGCCAATAACTGTGCGATTCTTTATGGCGTTTTCCTATGGCGTCGAATTCGCGTCTCTGCATTGTCCCTTGGGTGCTTTAAAGGCCGGTTATATCCTGATGTGTAAGCATTGCTGCACAGTGTTACAACAGTAAACTGGCGATATCACTGTCCATCTGTTTTAAGCAGCACAATGTATCAAGGAATCGGACTGAGATCTACTAGTATCGTTTTATCTACCGTTGCTGCAATGCTGCGCAGAAATGCTTTCACAGCCGACTGCCCGATCTGAACTTTAAGATACGTCAATTAATAGATCTAGAAACGATATGGATTAGATGTGTCATTGTCAAACGTGACGTTTTTGTTTGAAGAAACGTCACATTTGACACTGACATATCTAATCCATATCGTTTCTAGATCTTTTAACTGACGTATCTTAAAGTTCGAATAACGTAACGTAAATTATACGTCAAGGATTATACCCGTACACGGCGGGAAGAAATTTGATAACTCGAGATATTCTAGCGAAGAAATTTGAACTTAAAATAAACTTACATAAGGTTCAATTTTTTTCATTTTTTCCGCCATATATCAACTTCCCGCCGTGTACGGAACATAAGCTAACCTTTTGAACTACAATTAGTGTGACAAGGTTATCTGGTAGTTGCTCTCAAAGCGACCGCCGCTCTGAAGCCAACCGAAGCTGTGCGCCGTAGTCACTACACACTACTGCCGCCGCGGCGGCCGGCTACGGTCTGTCGAGCGACACTTCAAGCCAATCACAAATGTTAAAGCTACGTTTATCGTATAGTTATTCATCAGTGCGTGTTGGTGGACATTGGACACATGTTTGCAAGAGCATTGGTTATTATAGTTGGTCAAGCAAATCATGTCAGTAGAAAAAGGCAGCAAATTAAAAAAAATGTAGGCGCGAAGGGTTATCGTCCCATAGAGAATTTGAATTTCGCGCCTTTTTCTACTGACAAGATTTGCTTGACCAACTATATCTATTATTTATCTCATAAGCCCACTGTGTTATGAATCATAAATTTAAATTAAGGTTTAGGTTTTTAGCAGAAAAACGAATGTAGTTATTCTTTAATAAAACAATTGATCAAAAACAGTGCTATCGACCAATTAAGTATAAAAAAAATATCAATTATAAAATTTTTGTTGTTGGACATGATCATTTTTTCAGCTTAAGTACACAATGAAGTACCTAATTACAGTATGTCTAATATAAATTGCAATAACACGTCCAATAACCAACAACTTGTACCGACGTACAAAGAGTAAATATGACGGCTTTAAGGTTATTTACAATTGTGTCTACAGTATACAGAGATAGATAAACATTAGTATATTACTCGTACCATATTTAATATTATTGTAGTAGTTTATTCCGTGCACGAATCTCATAACGTTGTTTCACAAAGAAGCCCCAGGAACTTTAAAGTTACACCAAGAAGTCTGCAGCGAATTCGATAGCCCCACGCAGTGCAAGTGTTATTTATACGTCATAATTTCATAGAAGTTTGATGTTTAAAATGACACTTGCACTGCGTGGGCTCAAAATTACTGCAGAGTTTTCTCGGTCTGACTCTAAACATTACTGATTGACTTCATTATGTCATTTGTTTGAGGGTACATACATAAAGGTGAAGGCTACGGCAGGACAATGACAGACAGTTTGACATTATTTTCATCCAAATTAAGCCATCATCAACAAACGAGCACCTCTATATACATAACCTCAGACATCCCCTTATAAATATTATTGGCCGATTATATAGTCTGTCATTAAGCGACTAGTCACTGCTAGTAGGTAGGCAGTATTTAATATGCAAATCAATTGAATCGCGTCCCTTAAGCATTGGATGCTAGTACTACAATCTTCCTCGAATACTATCACCAAGAAACCCTGATAATTCACGTCAGAATATTAAGGATGAGGTCAGAATTACAAAGATCTTGTTGCGCGATGAGGTAAACAATATCGCGTAAGTATATAAATATTCGTATTCCACTATTAACAATAGGTATTAGAATCAATCAATTGACAACATTAGAATTATTTTTTACTAGCGACCCGTCCCGGCTTTGCACGGAAAACTCAAAACCTTAACAAATTATACACCAAAACCTTCCTCAAGAATCACTCTATTGATAGGAGAATACCGCATTAAAATCCGTTCAGTAGTTTTTGAGTTTATCGCGAACATACATACAAATAGACAGACGCGGCTGGCGACTTTTTTTATAAGGTGTAGTGATGTTGTTTCAAACTGCATTTTTGCACATAATTGCAAACTATGCCCGTAGAATATATAAAAAAACTATCCAACGTGTTTTTGTGTATTTTATCATAAAACCCCATCCTTAGCGATTGAAATTCGTGGACGAATATGTAAGAACTACGTTATTATTACTATAAGCGAGGTTCCAAAGTAATGTATCATTATAAACGAGGGGCAGGTAAAAAAACAAGTATCAAAACGTTTTTGTGTCCCATATCAGTCGTGTTATTTGTGCAAATGGTTTATAAAACAGTTATCAACAACAAAATTTTGTCTTGAAGTGTTGCTCAAAAGTGTCTGGTAACCATGTAGCTTCCGACAGACATATAAACAAGTGTATACAATATTATGGTTTCTATCAAAAATGGACCAATCATGGCAGTGATGATTAACTAAATCAGTGCAGTCATTGGTCGATTTCTCCCACTCTTATATGTCTAGCAGACGCTCCTGTAATATAATTGAACTGAGATTCTATTTTCAAATTCCGAAACATCGATTTCGATAGCCGGCTTGTAATATGTGACAGTGGCCAGGCCGCGTAGCCAAGATGCTAATCGCTTACGCTTCGTAGCGATCGAAACACAACTGTCACTGTCGCGCTAATACGGAAGAGTGATAGAGAGACATAATACTTTTCGTTGTCGAAGCGATAGCGATTATACCTACCCTTGGCTAGGCCGGCAGGTTCTAGATTGTTCTAGATTGGACAAAAACCTCTCAAGGTCGTAGATCGGTGATCGTGACTTCGGAATTTAAACATAGCTCCTCACATCTTGAGATTGCGACCGAACTCAACCTAATTTATACCCATTCCCTCGCAGAAAAAGCGATTTGTGTAAATGTTTTCTTAACACTATTATATTAAAAACTTTATTGTTACTTGTCAATATTTGAGTAGATAATTATTAATTTTAATGTTTGGCTTTATGATTAAACTCTGCATCGGGTAACTGAATATAGCAAAATTCAAACTTTATACTATAAGTCGGTCGCTCGTTCTCCGAGGGGTCCCCGCGTGTGGCTCGCAGCCCCTAACTACTCTGATATGGTCTCAGTCTCAAGACAGTCCGTACGTCTGATCTCTATGATACTCTCTCCCTACTCGAGCTACTGGCTTGTGCGTTCTGTCGACGCCATGGGACAGTAACTTTTTTATGAATGATGTTTTAATGAGTTCATTAGGAATGTTCGTATTGTTCCTAAAGCCCGCGCCGAAAGCGCGCACAAGCGTCTGATATGTGGGATGATGTGTGTAGCGCCTCGGGCCGCCCGCCGCCGATCCGACCGAAGGGTACAAAACTGGAGCGTACCTACATATACGTATATAATTATATACAATGTACATTACAATACGATAAACACTATAGAGGCTACGGGGCGGAGCGTCGGCGGCCGGCGAGGCGGGTGCCTCGCGCGTCAGTGTACATTCTCACAATAATATACATCGTAACTCGCTCTATATATAACAAACATTACGAACGCGCACCACGCTCGTTAAATAACATAATATACAGCAGAATCGTAGCACTCTTTCGATTCGATAAAAAAATTGACTAGAAAATCTCAATTCGCTATGAGCACTATGTGTGCGTGGATGAGGGAGGGGAGAAGATGTCGGTGGCGCGCCACGCCTCCGCCTCCTCCTCCGCGTCGTACTGCTGCAGGAACGGGTTGGTGGCGCTGCAGTATCGCGGGCTCAGCGCGCCGCCGCCGCCGCCCGAGTTCAGGGTCACAGCTAGCCCCGCCGACGTGCCCGGGATGGCGAACCGCGGCGAGTCCCGGGAGCCCGGCTCGCGGCCTGGCGTCAGATCCCTCGGGGTCAAATCCCGCGGAGTACTTTCTTTAGGCGTGCCATCCCTGGGCGTACTCGTCCGTGGTGAATCCCGAGGAGAGGCCCGGGGCGAGTGCCTCGGGGAGGCTCTCGGAGAGGCGGCTCGGTCAGGTTGCCGTAAGATTGAGGACACGGAGCCACCGTGTTTAATTGTGTCCGCCGGGCTGTGGCTGCCGGAGCTACTGCTGGGCGAACCGGGAGAGGAGACCGTCACCTGACGGGAGCGAGGCGGAGCGGGCAGAGGCCCGCGGAGAGGCGACTGCGGACGATATTGGCCGGCCCTGACTGATGAGAGAACCTACACCGATACACAATTAATTAATTCATATACGTAGGTATCAACTAAGAAGGCCCCAACGCTTTAGAAAACAAAGATAATTAAAACTAGCTTCATCTTGTGCTCATGAATTGTGGATGGGTACCTAAATGAGTGCTTGCAAGCATAAAGCAGAAGCATTGAAATATTATTTTTCACCTTTATTTAAAATAAACTTCATCACATCACATTTTGTTGATGGTTTTTGAATATTGGTGGTGTAACCTCGCCTATGTAACTTTTAAGTCTTAATATTCAGGCATAAAATCGTGTAGCAGTAGTGTTAAGGGGCCCACTGATTAGCAGTTCGCCGGACGATATCAGCTTGTCAGTTATACGCAAAATTTGACAACTGCGAACAACTGACAGGCTGATATCGTTCGGCGAACTGGTAACCAGTGGGCCCCTAGTAAATACAAACATGTGCGGGCGGCGAGCGGTCGGGCGCGGGCCGAGCCGAGAGAGCTGGCGGCGGAGATGCTGCTGATGCTCCCGCTTGAGGCCGATATGGACTGACTGAGGGCGGAACTCGGCCTGCCGGACAAGCATGATTACTCAGTTCACAACCAATACTAAAAACCTCGTATCTCACACGAATGGGTGGAAATCGTTCCAGAAAATGGGCGTCATTTGTACATTAAGTACATAAAAGTTCACGATTTCAGTACATTTAACTGGAGCTTTTATCGTACAGCTTTTAATAAATAGAAGTTTTGAACATGACTATGTAGGTCCATCATGAGACTAAAGCAACATGAGGCTTTAAAGTTCATTTGTTTTAATTTATGATGTCCGTAGGAAAGGCGCGTATACTTAAAACCCAAACAGGTGATGAGATACGATACGAGTTTTATCATATCCAGTAGCTAGTATTAGGTTGTCAACTGATGATAAATGTATTTACAAAATCTACTGAGATGTGCCTATACTATAATGTAACCAACATTAGTTAGTGTTAGTTATTTTTCACCACACCAGCTCGGAAAGAATTACTTTGAACTTCAAAAACGAATAGCAAAGTTGCATTTTATCCACTTGTGAGGCAAAGTAATCAAATGCAAATTTTGATTTGTTTTCTTATGTTTGCTGGTAGAATTGACTTTTAAATGATGATAATAAATAAATAAATAAATAATGATAAATATTTAATAACATTCATTTGGATTTGATTTTGTTTGATATTTTACATTTAATATTTGCTTCGGGTTGGTGTGGTGAAAAATTTTGTGTTTCACTCGGGGGCAAGTTTTGTTTAACCCTCGTGCTTTGAAACCCTCGCAACGCTCAAGATTCCATTTTTCGAACCACTCGCTACGCTCGTGGTTCAATTTTGGAATCTTTCGCTTGCTCGGGTATCAATATTAGCACGAGCGGTTAAACAACAACTTTGCCCCCTTGTAAAACAAATAACTATTAATTGTAGTTAGCTTTAGTTTTATATTCCTGTTTATGTCCTTTAATAATTTATACCTACCTACTAATAAATAATTTTGTTTTTCAGGCATTGTGGTTTTACTATATCTAACAATTTTCCCAGTAAATACTCTTAAGGATTGAAGGACCAGATTCTATTTTGACAAGTTTGATAATTGAATAACATACCCAAATCTGTTGGTAACATTTTAATTGTTTATTTGTAAAAACTAGTTACAACAAGTGTACAGAAAAATAGAATATTCACTTAATAGCTCCACTTAAGCTTATCGAATTACATTTAACTAACTACACGTTATTAAACTTTTAGGCACAAAATACCTACTGCTTTTTTGATTCAATACGATATCCGTTTTCAATAATTGATGCGATAAATACCTTACAATTTAATTGTAGATGTAATTATAAGTTTCTGAGTTATTAAGGGTGGTTAAAGGTATTTATAAAATGTATTGATAATGACCGTGCCATATTTAGTTATGAACTTACGAATTAATTGCTACGTGGTCTACATTACGACAGTGCAGTACTTAAATACTACTAAAAATATTATAAATTTCTTGTAACCCAACTTTTAACTTATACATATTTATTTATTTCCAACTTTGCAAATTAAAAAAAAAGGAAAACCTATAAACCTATTTCATCATTGTAGGTATATTTTAAATATTTAGAAGTGGGAAAACGTTTTCTCTTTTTGTATGGACGATCACGTGCTATTACTTCCCTCTTAAAAGTGTATTTTCAGAAGCTACTATCATTTAATAAACATTAAGCATGCAGTCTGAGCGGAGTGATGCATTTGCACCACGCATAAACTTTTAACACGTATAAGTTTCTGTGGCGCATCTTAGCTTTAAGTTTTAAGTTGTGATATAAATATCTTTTGGTGTTTTTTATATATTTTTTTAATGTCGTTATCGTGAGTTACCTTGGGGTAGGATGAGTGAGGCCGCTTGCGACGCACTGACTCTGTTTCCACGCAGCCCGGTTGCTGGCTCGCCGCGCCGAACTGTCTACAAACATACATGCGTTAAGGTACCGCTTAGCCCGGCACACAATGTGTTCACTTGATTGTGTTATTATAAGTGTAAGCTACGTTTCAGTTCAGAAATTGAGGTAGTAAAGGAATGATAGAAATGTTTAGAAATATGATAAAAAGGTAATGTATATGTAATGGATATGATCGAGCCTGCGTGAAATCGGAACAAAACTGCAAACAACCAGTCTTAAATGTAAAATAATTACGTATGAATAGGTTATTATGGTTAAATTATCCAATTACTTGGTTTTCTTCGATTTCTGAACGGAATTAGAGTTAACCGAAAGTAATTATAGAAAGTAGCGCCAGATTTCTTTTTGGGATTTGGTTAGTATAATGATTTGAGCATGCACGTTGTTTGTAAATGTTAAATGTTCAATTTAGTAATTAACAAAATGATTTGTATCATGTTCACTGAAATGCTAACTATATGTAAGTAGTATTTGTAATTTGTCTACAATGCGATCAAATCTAATGCTTCAGTGTAGAAATTAAACAAGTAATATGCGAAATGACATTACCTGAACGTTTAGGCGCAGGCCATATTTGAAGAAGACATTGTAGGACATGAATCGGTCTCTGGTAGTCCAGGTCCGTAGGCGGTTGAGAGTGCAGCATCAATGGGGGCGCTAAGGCCACCGCTAAATGCTGGGGTGACATTTTATTCCGGTCTTGAGCTGCCACGACTAACGCCAAGTGGTCGAGTAGGAAGACCAGGGTGGCGCGGGCGGCGCGGGGCAGGCATTCCACTATCGACGCCATCAGACGGGCGTTGCCTTCTCGGTCATCCGGAAGACATACTCCTAAACATAATTAATACTTGAGAATATATTTTATGGCTTATCTTATGTTAGGGGTTAGCCTTAGGGTAAACAATCAGAAGACGTCATCAATTACCAGCTTACTCGAAGATTTATAACAACAAAAGTACACCAACGACTTTTGATAGAAGTAATATTATATCTTTAATCAAGAAATTCTTATAAACAGATTTATTTATATATTTCGGGGATCTCGGAAACGGCTCTAACGATTTCGATAAAATTTGCTATATGGGGGTTTTCGGGGGCGAAAAACGATCTAGCTATGTCTTGTCTCTAGGAAAACGCGTATTTTTGAGCTTTGAAATGTTCTCCGAGCAAAGCTCGGTGTTCCAGATATTTATGTTATAACCTTTAAGTGTGCAATGCATATTGCCAATTCCAGATTAGTTCTTAAAGTCTGAATGTTTTCTAATTGAATGTTACTAACAAGAAAGTTGTACAAATAGCTACAGTGATGCCCGATCTCCTCTGCATAAACCATTATACAGGAAGGAATAAAACATCTCTGTGACCGACTGGACTGTACTACTACTACTACCGAGTACTGACCTAGAGCATCAAGCGTCATCTGGTACAAACACCGGCTGATAATATTAATACCGAGTACTAACCTAGAGCATCAAGCGTCATCTGGTACAAACACCGGCTGAACAGCGGCTGCGGCAGCTCGCGCAGGTAGTCCTTGAGCAGGCCTGTGATGACGTTGATGTCGGGCACCGAGTCTGGTGCCAGCTCCACTCCGCGCGCGTTCCTCTCGAACGATTCGCGGAGAATGCGCTTCTTGTTGGCCGAACCACATAATCGATACAGGCCTGCAAGAATATTTTTCATAAGAAGAATTTTAACACAACTTTGTCAATTGTTTGTAAGTCGCTAAGCTAAGATAAAAAGAACCCCATTATACATGTTACCAAAAAGTGATATGCTTGCCTATGGTACTTATTTGATGTGTGCATTTAAAACCTCGGCATAAACATGTATGAAAGCGAGGTGGTTTGAATGGTTATGTATGGCATACGACATTCAAACGGTCAGTTGTGGGTTAGGATATTTTCAAAACTTTAAAAGTACACAATTTTCGTTGAAGGTTAAGTTAAGGCTTAAGTTGTTATTAAGGAAACCAGTAAAACGTGTTTGAACTAATAACGTGCATATTTAAGTGTCCTGCGCATCGGCTTAGAATGGTACTTACCCCTATCGTTCAAAATAGATAGAATGAAAATTCTCACCAATGATATCCAACCCTCTCCGCTCAATCTCCTCAACGCAACGTCGCACGATGAGAGGCACTGGCGGCGCGTGTGCCGGCCTCACCTCCCGCGCCACCACCGCGTCGAGCTCGGCGCCGAACAGAGGCGGAGGTGAGAGGCGCGGCGCGGCCGGCCGTCGTCGGAACAGCTCGTGAGGTTCCGTGTGACGGACGCGCACGTATAGCGTGCCGCGGGGCTCCATCTGTAAGAAGAAAAGCTATCAGGACAAAAACTGTCTATTCAAACTGTTATACTACCTCCTGCATTGCTTGCAGGCTCAAAACCCGTTGGGAATGTCATCGATTCCAGTGCACCCTCACAAACGGCAAAGGGTAAAACGCCGGAGTGGGTTTAGTGGGTAGGGCCAAATTCTCCCCCTCTCTTGTCAGGAGAGGGGAAAGGAGCGGCGAGTCTCACACACTGTGCATAAACGCATTCCCACTCCGTCAAAAAAAAGGCCCAAAACCTCACGAGGTTAAGTTACATATGCTACGCCCTCGCTACGTCGTATTCCATAAGAATGTTCAGATATATAGCGCAAATTTTTCGTAGACGTGACTACTGTATTAACGTGACAAATCAGCTTGCACAGCTTACAAAGTTTTTTGGACTGGACGGACAATTAACTACATGTTCTGGAGATCAGACCAACAAACATTTTTTTTTTAGGGTTCCGTACCCAAAGGGTAAAACGGGACCCTATTACAAAGACTTCGCTGTCCGTCCGTCCGTCCGTCCGTCCGACCGTCCGTCTGTCTGTCACCAGGCTGTATCTCACGAACCGTGATAGCTAGACAGTTGAAATTTTCACAGATGATGTATTTCTGTTGCCGCTATAACAACAAATACTAAAAACAGAATAAAATAAAGATTTAAGTGGGGCTCCCATACAGCAAACGTGATTTTTGACCAAAGTTAAGCAACGTCGGGCGTGGTCAGTACTTGGATGCGTGACCGTTTTCTTTTTGCATTTTTTTCCGTTTTTTTTTGCGTTATGGTACGGAACCCTTCGTGCGCGAGTCCGACTCGCACTTGCCCGGTTTTTTTATTAATCAGATTGACTCGTACCTTAATGGCCAACTGATGATTAGGCGACCTGGCCAACAAGTCTGGCAGCGTCACGGCACCGCGGTAGCACAGCTTGTGCCGATGCTGCGGGTCCCACGAGTACACCAGCACGTCCAGCTGCCGGTTGTCCACTAGCTCCAACTCGAAGGATTCGTCCCAGTCGAACTGAAGCTCTCCTGTACGGACCTGATGATAAAGATTTACAAATTTGAAGTTATCGCCTCAAAACATACAATTACGAATGAGACCAAAAAGATGGGGTATTTTGGACAGTTACAATTTTTTTTTTACTGACCATAAGAAAGATTTATTTCGACCGGGATATGGACCGTGCTAATCTTTTGACAAAACTGTTATTGACCATAAGAAAGCTTGAAAATGATTTAGAAAAGTTGAAGGTAGCGCAAATTTCCTTCGACCTATTCCACCTATGAGATAACTGATAGTATGCGCCGACAATGTCAATAATATAACGATACTTATAACGAAAACAAGAATTAACCAGAAAGCAGTAATAAGAGAAAAAGAGTTTTGTCAGATTCTGGTGGTCTCAATAACCATATATTTCGGTGACAGTGTTTTTATCCATACATCGTCTGAAATAATAATCAGGACCACTATCAACAGTGTAAAAAAATTTAGTACCAACAACTTACCACTGTCCTCGCTTTATGCACCCGATCACACTCAAGCACGCAATACAGGTCCCTAGGCGCCACGGGCGGCTGCGCGGGCGCCAGCGGCCCCGACGGCGGCGAGCCGGGCGAGGAGCCCGTGGGCGCCGGCCGCAGGTTCCGGCCGGCCAGCAGGTGCACCCACAGCATACCCGACACGCCGCCCGACAGGCGAGATAGGCCGGTCATGGAAGCCGACAGGCCGCCCGAGCCTGGCTTCTCCACTTTGTATTTTAGGAACTCTGGAATAGAGAAAGTTGTTGAGTGTAGATTAACTAATTAAAATTGGTACCCCTAGTTGCGTGAAACCGTTCGTCAACATTATCGTAGTTTGTCACAGTTTGATTTTAAGTCAGTTTTCTACTATTGACGACTGCCATTTGACATATTTAACGGTGATCTTGTGCGTTAATGGTACTCGGTGTTTAATCTAAGTAGAGTCGGACCGTGCAAAGTCTGCAGCGATTTTTATAGCCCACGCATTGCAAAAATGTCATTTTAAACGTCAAACTTCTATGAAATTATGACGTATAAATAATACTGCGCTGAATCTACAAGCACCACTGACTTAGAATGGATTAAAAATAAACAATTAACAGGCGGGTATTATGCAATTTTACCCCCATTAAAGAACGCATCACTCACCATTGGGATTTATATCTAGATGGCGATGATGTCTCGAGCCGGGCGTCGGCACGGGGCTAGGGTTCGGGCAGTTGAACCTGGAGCCTAATTCCAGCAGTTGCCGCACGCGGCGCGCCGACGGCGAGCCGCCGGCCGTCGGGCCGAGCTGCTGGGACGAGAGCGAGCGCGCAGGGAGGTGCCGTGGCCGCTCCACGCGCCGGTTCGCCAAGCCGAGGGAAGACCCGAAACGACTGCCGCTTTCCATCTGAGAGTAGGTAATGTAGTTTTTTCAGCATCAAAGATCACTCATAGATGGAGCATGTAAGACGACTTGCGGTCACTACACATTTCAATTCAATTAAGTCCACGTTTACGAACTTTATTATAATAAATTATAAATATGAACAATAATGAGTTATATGGATGAATATGAGTCTGAGCAAATATATGTTTTAAGTTACAAGCCTAGGTATATGTTGGGCACTTCTTGTACAAGTCACGAAGAAAAGAAAAGCCAAAATTGCTTTGGGTTACAAAAATTTTTGATAAGGTGTTTCTGCGAGCTATGATGTATTTACTTTATCCGATGAACACTCACATTCTTGAGCGCGTCGTGTATGTTCTCAGCGGAGTAGTGCGTGGGCAGGCGCGGGCGCAGCGTCTCGTAGAGCGCGCTGGTGGAGGGCGCGCGCGACAGCCACGCGCGGTACTCGTCCGACGTGAATACTGACGACGAAGATGTTAAACGACCTGTGGTGAGGCTCCAGCACAATGTACTTGAAGCTACTGTAAGACTGGTTATTGAAAGCTGAATCTTGTAGGTTCAACTGTTGATAGCCAGACCAGACTATACGAGGTCTTTAGGTCTACCAATTATCTCAGGCGGTTGGTAAAGAAATTGCGCGTTTTGAGACTGAAACTTACCTATATTTCACATTAATAAAATTCGATTCGTGCAGCCAAGGCTTCAACCAGTCCATAACTGACCATGACAACTTCATACCAACCGCTCGGTTGACCTGCCTTGTAGTAAGTATCGCTTATATTCTAGCGAATACTTTTTATATTTTCTTAAGGATTCATTTAGGTAACAGCGTTAAATTCAGTGACAGAATTTTCTCGATTATTAAACAAATATCTTTAGAGCAAAATAATTCAATCTCAATCAATCAAAAATTAAATAATTCCCATAGTATAGACATTACCTCTGGAAGAACGTAGATCTAAACGTGAAGACAATGGTTCCGGTTCATCTTGAAGTACGCTTCCTGCGCGCCTCGATAGCCCTAACCTGGTACAAAAAACATAGGCTTTAAATTCGGCGTCTTGACATTTAAAAATCATACCCATAATCATACTTCTAACAATTTTTAAATAACTTAGTACAGTAAACTTTTTATATCTGATGCCTTTACGTCCAATTTTTTTTTTCAAAGCGTAAATGGTTACTGTAATAACGCATTATTTGGAAAATATGTTATGACTTTAGTACTGATAAATAATGATGATATAACAAACATTCTTACCTCTGACCCGTGTTCCTGACATCCCTTGGTAGTGAATTGAACTTCGAACTAATATCTCTTCCCAGCGTACTGCTCCGATATCCACTTAATCCAGAGTAATATGGCGTTCTAGTAGGAGCGGTCGCCTCCGTGTCCGACGAATAATCCAAACTTCTATTCCTTCTGCTCGTTCCAAACTTCGTGCTATACGACGGTAGTCCTAAGCCAGTCGTTCCGTAAGTCCCTCCAAGTGTGCCCAAACCAGATCCCGTCAAGCCTCCACCAAGGCCGGAACTCGTTAGGCCTGATCCTACTAGGCTTGATCCAGTTAACCCACTAAGACCAGTGGTGGACAGACCAGAAGGTAGCCCGGGGCCTCCATAACCGGAGCTAGTTAAGCCACTGCCTGTCACGCCACTGCCTGGTAGTCCTGATACTCCCATTCCTACTCCATATCTTTGATTATATCTCGATAAACTTGAAGCTGAAAACAACGAACATAATTTAATGCAATTGCGTGGTAACAATCCGTAACTCCATGGAACTTAAAACCTTTAATAAAGCGAATAGAAACTTACCACCAGTAGCGGCAGAAGCCTTTAAGCTAGACCTTAGCAACGAATGCCGACCAAAATCTGAGTGAGTTTCGGCTCTAGGTAACTGTTGTTCTGAACCAGATCTTGGAACTCGTGGATTAAATCGCGAACTGTAAACAATTCAAAACATACGTCAATCTCATAGTTTCATTAATAACGAGCGGGTCAGACGATGATAATTGTAATTATTTTACCTTCCACTATCAGATGGATAGTACGAATGCACCTTCTCAGCGAGACTTTCCAAGGTGTTTGGATATGACCGCTCGTACGGCACGAAATGCGTTGCAGCTGACTTGGGTTGTTCTGTGATTACTGGTGGTGGCGGGCGATAGCTGCGGGTAGACAAGAGCATATATAAGCAATTATTATTAAAAAAAATAGAAATTTATGGATAAACTATAAAACTTAACGTTGGTTAGGGTATTTGTTTATAACTTATAGGTATACCTACATTTCTACTATTCATTACATTCCTACCCAGAACAGTATTTACCTAAGGCTAAATTACCATTGACAATTAACTGCTTCGAAGCAACCAGTACGTACGTTTCTGGGTACATACAGCGACCTACAATATTGCAATTTTGCGGCTGTGGGTGTGCGCAAGGTAAGGCCGTAAGGCACTACACCTAAGTCAGCAACTAGCTTGACACTACCTACACTTCTCTACGTCTGCTCAGAATGCGATCGTGAATTTATAGTGTAAATAAGTGGAATTGACAGTTGGCCCACCGACTACACGGCACCATGGAGCGCGATGTTCCGTGGCCTCCGTGACCAAGGAATAAAGGTTAGCAACCGGTTCTATTTTACCTCCACGTGGAATGATCAGAAGGCGGTCGTGAGTTGTAGTACAAGTCCAGTGCATTGGAGTCAGGCGAGAGCGCGCCCAGTTGCAGTCGACTGCGCTCTTCGCGCCCGTCACCCACCGGCCTGACGCCACCGCCCGGACCCACGGCCGAGCGCAACGTGCCGTGGCTGTAGGACCTGGGAATAATTCGGTCTTTTAATATAATAATATATCATTCTTTAGGTAAAGATAAAGATAAGATAAGATAAAATTTATTTCATTGAAAAATATCCAAAAAACGCTTAACAGGTAATAATGTAAGCTTAGAAAAAAGTAGACAAATTACTGTCTTGGTTAAGACTTGAACACACTGCCTATGGATACTACATTCTTTCCACTTTTAAATTTATTCTAAGCTAATTAGGATCGTTCGCAGATGTTTCTGCTTGTTAAAAATTCAAATTAATAATGTGATTGATTTGATCTAATCCTAATTGGTAACGAGACAAGTAGAACTGAAACAATTAAATGGACAACTAATGCTGCAGGCATCAGTTCTTCATACCCTAATACAAGCTTTTACAAACAACAACTAACTATTTTGGCTCAGCGATCCAAATAGAATTTTGGCCTCCGAAACGACCACATTACAACCTGTCCCGATCCTGCGCAACTTCATGCCAGTTACTGACGCGAAGCTGAAGCATATCCGCCGCCACACTGTCTTTCCAGCGATACCTGGGCCGACCCACCGGACGGCTACCAGTCGGTCGTCCCAAGAACGCCCTCTTGACACACAACTGTTACATTTTGACGACCGGTCTGGCTTGTGCTCTGAACGAGGCAGAGACGGCGAGCCTGTCTCTCATTTACCAGTATTTATGACTTACTGCGAGTAAAGTCCATCGACTCGATCCCGGTCTCGGTCCCGGTCCCGGTCGTCGTCGTCCCGGCAGTCCCGCTTCAGGACGACCACCGGCGGCGGCTTGTGCTCCGAACGAGGCAGGGACGGCGAGCCAGGCCCTGATTTACCTTGGACAAGATTATGTTATGTTATTAAATCAAACCATAAAAGGCAAAAAGATATTGTACCGGTTGGCATATATGATGGGGTGGTATGTATGTAGCAGTATATGAATTAAACCTGGTTAAACTTAGTTAATTTAATATCGTCAAATAAAAAAACATGAAACATTTTTGGCTCATAACTATTATAACCAGATTGGCAGTCGAATGTGCAAAAAGAACATTAAAAATTTTTATAAGGCTCAAGCAAATTGATCCAAGGATATTTTAATTTGACTTCACTATAAGCTTCGATACATAATTATTTTCTCATTAAGTCAGAGCATTGTCTGAGGTTCTCTCATTGGTATAAAAATCATGTTTTATGCAATTCTGATGCAATTTTATTATAATATCAGAATACATCATATTTTCAAAGTTCTTTCAAAGTTACCTACTCATGATAAAATTAACGAAACACAAAGTTACTTAATTGGTAATTTGTTTACCTTTCCTCTGCCTCGTACAGAGCAGCAACCGCCTGGGTATCGACATGATGATGACCACGTCATCCAACGACATCCGCCTCACATCGACGAGGTTGACCGCGAGGATCTCGTCCCCGACCTTGAGACAGCCGCTGTTGTACACGGCCGACTCGAGGGCTATCCGCGAGATGAACACGCCGTCCGTCCGCGTGCCTCCGTCGCCTTCTCTTATGTACAGACCCAGGGTCTGGCCTGGCCGCTTTACGATTTCCACTAGTTGGACTATGTGGCGGGCGTCCTGGGTTGGAGAATAAAACATTTACTTTTTAGAGCTCCGTACAAAACTTTGTTCACGGAGCTCTTATGGAATCACTTCGGTCTTGCAAATCGGTTAAATGCGTTTTTTTTAATACAGTTTAATAAAACTAGACTTTAACTAGCTTCATAAGTAGGCAGTATTACTACTGAGAACGCTAAAAGAACCGTTAAAAGAATAGTGATTCTTAGATACCATTCAATGTCAAGTACAATACTGGTCTAACCAGAGCATCAGTTTTATCAGACATAATAGTGCCTAAAGCTTAAGTCAAGGGACAAATAAATTCGGCAAATCCTATTCACGGAAACGTAAACTCTCAATTCAGTTTGAAGCTATTTATCGAATTGATCTGTCCAATCGAGCCCCAATCTATCTCTCGCATTCAAATAGGCGTACAATCAAACCGCGGCCTCCACCGCAAACGCGAGTACCTCCCGACAATGCAGGGCTGTTCACATAGCATATCGACCGCCAGATGTAGACCAGTATAACTCTCAACAAGGATTCTGCGTAGTACTTATGAATCGCGGGTTCTAGTTATGCCGGCGTCGGTGGTAGATAGTAGATAATGTTTTGTGAACAACGTGTGCGGTCTAGATTGCGTTCGCAGTGCGAGGCATTCCCGTTATCTAGGGCACCGCCGGGAACAATACGGATCACTAGAGTACCGTTCTTTCACGGGGTTCTGTGCTAGGTTACGAGTCGAGTAATCGGGTCAATGAGGGTGACGTTTTAAGGTTAATCTCTCGCTGAACTAATGTATACGGAAAACTCTGTTTAAACAAGCCGCGGTAGATTATCACGTCATGCTCTCTGGCAACCCCACTTTGCATTTTGGCTTTTTTATTATATGAGGATTTAGTACACAATTGGTACTTACTTTGTACTCACTTGAAAAATAAGTAGGTATATGTTTACTTTGAAAGCACAAGCCAAATGAAGCTGGGGTTGCTATGGAGCATCCCGAATTCCGAATTCCAGCATAAGTACCTAATCTACTTTTTCAGCAAACGAGAGGTTAGAAAAATTAATTCTCACGATATTATTCTCAAATACATATATAAACTGATTGCCAGGAAACTCGAAATGACGGCAAACTCTCAGCACTGAATTAAATTGTTGTGTCGTGGTATCAAGACGCGATATAACCATAATAGTTATACGATTAAAATGCTTGTGGGAGGTACTTAATCGCGGGCACAGTAGAAAATATGAAAACTGTCAAGCCACTTCCATCAGTACAAAAAAGAGGCAAATTAAAAAAAATTAGGCGAGAATGTTTGTCGTTCCATAGCTAGAAAATTTGAATTTCCGTGCCTTTTTCTAGTGACAAAGTAGTTTGACAGACTTAAAGGATGACTCATGCTAGCCAGGGCCGTGTCCGGGCCGGAGCTTCCGGCGCTTATTTTTCTATGACATGACAGGCGATCACGTGATGCTTTCCATAGAAAACGATGCGCCGGAAGCCCCGGCCCGGACACGGCACTGTCTAACGTGAGTCATCCTTAATAGAGATCAATGGAATAAATAGCTTCAGGGTGAATTGGGAGTTATTTAATTAGATTTTAGTATAAGGTTACCTGTAGCGAGAAGAATTTCTTGGCGGCTTCAATATTGTTCCGGCCGACTTGTCGTATTTCCAGTATTCGAACGATCATCTCGCCGCGACGCTCCACCGCCTGCAAAACAGTTTTGAAATGATATGTCTAAAATTTAGACATATTTAGACTCTAAATAAATCACGTGTTGTCTAAGAATTGTGGGTAGGAAAAAAGTCGTTTTAGAAAAACATAAAACAATAATAAATCTGAAAACAATACAAAAATAGGGTCAAACTTATTCTTGTGTATTTCACCACACTCAAACCACGATTATTTTGCACTGACTAGGCAGTAACAATGAACAAGGAGTCTAGTATTTTGTACGTCATCTATGTATAGAGTTTTTTTTACTTGACTTTAGGTATTATACTTAATTCAATAGGAAACATATTTAGTTATTTATCTGACATGTAAGTATAGAAATAATCATAAGTCTAAACCTAAATTAGCCTGAGGCATTGTTCCCAAGACACTAGCCGCGTTCCCCGTCTGCAGTGAGGCTGAGTTTTTGCGAAAAAAATGCGGCCGCTCGTAGGTCACCAGGTACCCAGACTAGCTAGTTTTGGTGTCTGACGACCAAGGACCAAAAGTTTCAATCGCAAGTGCCCCAAAATACTTACATAATTCGTTTTCAAAAATGCATATTTTCGACACTTGGCAATTCGGGCGTCGTCTGTTGCCGTCCCTGGCTTCTTGGCAGAGCGCCGGACGTAATATGGAGCCAGCGTAATATGTTACATCCCATGCTAGGTAGGTAATTAGATAATTAATGACTACAACCTTAACATAAAACAAATCGAAAATACCAACCTCGAGCGCCGCGGCCGTGGTCGCGTCGTGGTCGTTCTCGACCATCTCAATTTGCCTGAATATCTCATTGCTAACCCCCGAGACCTGAAACGTGAAAGCAGACTTTGTAATCGCATTATAACCCGAAGTCGTAGAGGTGTAGAGGGTGCTACGCCGTAGCAAAGTATGGCGTAGACGTTGGAGGAAAAGTCAGCAATATTTAATAGTTTTATGATTTAATCACGTACTAGGTACAAGCTTAACCGTCGCGTACAGTGAACATAATGACTGTACTCTGTTGTTCAAGATTAGAATTTTTCTAACCTTAAAAACCTTAACCTCAAAAGTGGTGATAAGTATCACTCGTAATCTTCCGAAATGCTAGAGCTATCATGGTATCTAATACAGCGGTCCAATAATATGTAAACGACACAATAATTCAGTGCGTAGTTACTCAGATTGAAATCTGGAGCAAAAAAGTTACCACTACTTTTGCGGGTAAAAAAATTCTAGGTAATCTAAAAATAACGGGGTATAGGAGCTGCGTTAGTACTTTTAAATTAAATTGTTTACAAATAATGTTACAATGATCAAATTTACATATTTTTTAAGATCGTAAACTACATCTACTCGTAGGAGCTACGAGCATATGTTTTCATCTAGTCAGACCATTTATTGAGGTTCTATTCATTATACTTACCACAATAATTAAGTAAACACATAACAACTTAGTTCTACATTTACTAAATATTAGCTGCAAGCGTGAAGCCTTGTAAGTCGGAAAATGTATCTAACATTTTCAGGAATTGCATCTACACGCTCAGGTGCATCGCTGCGCAATATAAATCTCCACAGTAATTTGCACCATAGAATTATGGCCTTAAAGCACATTACTAAATGGCGCAATGCACTACCTAAAGCTTCATTCCAGACGATGTAAACTGTATTTTATGTACAGTTACTTCTTTTATACTTTATTTTTGACACTGGGGCGCCACTTTCATGTACGGCAGTAAATGACTGAGCAATTACAAGGAAACGTAATATTTTTAAAATGATATTAATCTGTATTAAGCCACCTCAACTCATCACCTTTGTGAGGAATAATGTTCGAAAACTTGGAATATGTAATATGTTATTGACTGTTCGGGTAAGATTCTAACAATTCCTTTTTTTGTACCTAGGTACTTAGCTTAAGGGCTCTGCAGAGTATACTCGTACAAAATTCACTTAGTTTTTATGTATTACGTCTACGAATACTTCACAAAATCACTTTTCAAAATGTTGACTGATAATTAAAATAATAAGATTTAATCATATCGAATTCGACTGACTGGTGAGCGTATGATTGAATTCGCAATCATGTTAATGTGATTAAGATTAAGATTCCATTTTAAATCCCTGGTTTGAACTCATATTACAGTCGCATAATGTAAATTATAAAAGGAAAAGATAATGTTACCCTATAAATAAATAAAAACCAACCAAGTGCGAGTGGGACTCGCGCACAAAGGGTTCCGTACCATTATGCAAAAAAACGGTAAACGTTTTTTAGTATTTGTTGTTATAGTGGCAAAGAAATACTCATCTGTGAAAATTTCAACTGTATCACGGTTCATGTGACAGACACACGGACACACAGGCCTGGTAACAGACAGACGGACAGTGGAGTCTTAGTAATAGACTCCCGTTTTTACCCTTTGGGTACGAACCCTAAAAAGAAAGGTTACCTTTCTAAAATCGGGCTGCAGCACGCAGGGCGGCGCATGGTTGGCGCGCGGCGGCTGCGGCGGGCCGGGCGGCGCGCGGCCCGGCGACGCCGTCAGGTCCGGCGCCGCGCGGCCGTTCTCCTGTAGACAAAAATAAACTTTATTGAGAAAAGAACAGAGTAGATTTTTTACTAGCAAAAACAGGAATAATTGCAATGACTTCACCAGATCGTATCCATGCCAAACGCGAAAAAAGTTATATATGATAACTATGACAGGCGTGGCTCACTCCGCGATTTCGTCGCTTTGCTACAGGTAGCTAAAAGTACATCCGTTCCACCCCAATTTTGGGGAAAGCCATAAACCGCGCGTGGCGCTGTCGCCACCTAGCGGCCATATCTGTGCTGATCGTAACAGACGCGTTTTGTTAGAGAGTGAGTCTTCTGTACCTAGTACTATTATTTTATTCTGTGACATTGATAACCTATTTGGCAGTGTCAACGTACGTATGTAATACATATGTGAAACTATTGGAATATACGAAGAAAAGCTGGTGTACAAGTCTTAACACAAGATAAGATTTGAAGAAAATACTTATGTTGAAAAGTCCATTGGCAAGTTGGCCTTTGGTCGTCTTTGGCTTCGATAATTTTGCCTTTTGGCCATACAGTTACATACAGCTAATAGTTGAAAAAGGCCATACAGTTAATAGTTAAATATTGTGTAGTGGGTACAGCTGGCGGAAGGTGAAAAATTTATAAATTGTTCATTGTTTTTCTCTTATACAATAGTTTGTAGTAACGAAACGGCCAAGCTTGTAGTGCTGTATTCCAACTTCAAGATATTCACAAGAGACGACACGTACTAGATCCATTCTAGATACGTTATAGTTTAGATATCAACTAGTTCTCTTTTGCAGCGCAATTCGGGCAACCAATGTCACTTTTACGTTAGATAGAGTAAGATATCTATGAGATGTGAATTGGATCTCTAAGTCATATCCTGTGGAAATCGTTCAAGAGTATCTCCAGAATCGCGCAAATGTCAATTTTGACAGGTTAATAGATCTTAAACATATCGTTATCGTATCTTGGTGATGTCTAAAAGATATCTAATAGATATCTATTTCAAAATCCGAATCGGGCCCAGAAGCTTTGCTCTCAATGAGATCTCATAATTTTTTGACAGTGCGAGCCATATGATCTCATCTTGGCAAAATACGAGTATTACATGAAATGTTTTTTGTGGGATAGAAACTAAAATTTTAAATTAGCAATTAGACCCGCTTAACTTATTGTTCACCTTCGAAACTAACATTTGTGCTTAATTCAGTAGAAGCACTTACAATCTGATAATGGCTGCACGTCAAAGTTTTATCTAAAGTGACTCGTTTAACATTAATCATATAAACACATAAATTATTATTCATGAGCTGCGTTCGTAGTCACGATTTATGTTTCTTTAAAGAAGTGACAGGAAAAATAGGGGATACGCAGAATGCTCTTACATGATGACCTATTTGGCGATGTGATCGCAGCCACATGCTACCAATTGAATGTCTTGCGAGTTAACTTGGCACGAGTCTTAGATCGCAAAGATTTATCGATTATGTATAGGTATATGGTATATATGGGTATTAGGTACTAACTTGTGCTATTACCTATACATTATTTTGTGGGGTGAGCAGTCACCCGATAAGTCAAGATATTTTTTCGTTCTAATTAAAACAATATGCGACGTGCGTTAAATTCTTATTTGTATAACAAAATATCTCGACTTATCGGGTGACTGCTCACTCCTCGATTTATAAAGAAATATAAGCTGCATTTAAACATTGAAGTTGCTTTTAAAGACCCAGCTACCTAAAGTTAAAATGAAGGTTAGCTTTCCCTCAAAAATTGAAACAGAAGGTAATCATTTAGCTTAAAGAAATCATCGTGAATTACCTTGTCTCGTGCTGTTACTATAATGATAAAGTGAATTACAATTACATACGAAACACATTAAGCGACTAATAATGTAGGTATGCTTTTTTACAGGCTAGTATCCCCATCGGTCTTCGTTTTGCGTAAAAAAAATGAAATGTATAAACCAAAAGCGCTGAACTTTCCTACTTAATAATGTCGTGTCAAAGCGAAAAAGTCCTAATTAGTAAGATTAACTTGGCTTACGGAAGTCCGTGCCACCTTCACGGGCGGGGTGCATGAAAACTTTTTAAGGATTCTTTGTATTTTTTTCCTTATAGATTATTATGGAATACTTAATTATGAATGAAGACTGTTATATACTTATTATATCTATGTATTTATAAAGTTTACGTGCGTATTTTTATATTTACATTTTTTTTATATAGAAGCTTTTTAATACAAGTACTAAGACAAGTAATACTCGTAAGAGAAGTAGTAAGTACTTTGATGAAGAAAACAAAATATTCAAGACCAATTCGGGATTTCACGCGAGTAGTACCCCATAATTATATAAACTATATCTATACGAGTCGTATCTCTTGCACTCGACAAAATAAATGTAAGTATGTTAAATACCTATAAATCCATGCAGAATTAAATTTGTATGAAATACTAGGTATGTTATAGGAAAAGGGTCAAATTGCAGATGATTTAAAATAAAATACCGATTGTATTTCTGACTTTTTTTGTAGATAACCTAAATAATAGGAACAGCTATAGATAGTAGGTGGATAATCTCCCACGAATGGGATTCCTGAGTACACAAACGTGACATGTTTAAAAATGTATCCTTTATTTTAAATAATTCAACACACGGCCTAGTTCCGTTTTTACGTTCTGGATTTTATGGCCCATAATCTGTTCCTTCGACTCGGGAGTATTTTGTTTCTCCGCGAATGCGTTAGGAATTTGGCGGTCGATCGAGTGCGGGGGTGAGGGGCGCAAGGGGCCCTGACCCAGTTCCGACCCGCCCCGGTCGTACACACGAGGTCACTGTACTGCAGTTGCAAGCCTCCGAACAACGCGGAGGTGACTGGACTGTCCCACAACGTGAATCGTCTCGCTAACCTATGCTACTATCGCCATTGTTGTTTCATAAAAATTTAGCCCTGCTGCCGTATTCGAACTTCAAGATATTCACAAGAGACGACACGTACTAGATCCATTCTAGATACCACGTTATAGTTTAGATATCGACTAGTTCTCTTTTGCAACGCAATTCGGGCAACCAATGTCACTTTTACGTTAGATAGAGTAAGATATCTATTAGATGTGAATTGGATCTCTAACTGCTGTATTCGAACTTCAAGATATTCACAAGAGACGACACGTACTAGATCCATTCTAGATACGTTATAGTTTAGATATCAACTAGTTCTCTTTTGCAGCGCAATTCGGGCAACCAATGTCACTTTTACGTTAGATAGAGTAAGATATCCATTAGATGTGAATTGGATCTCTAAGTCATATCCTGTGGAAATCGTTCAAGAGTATCTCCAGAATCGCGCGAATGTCAAATTTGACAGGTTAGATCTTAAAACATATCGTTATCGTATCTTAGTGATGTCTAAAAGATGTCTAATAGATGTCTATTTCAAAATCCGAATCGGGCATCTGCACATATGATAGCAAAGGTCGGAGTCTAAACAGTTCCTAATCATACACTTACACGAAACTTATTTTAAAGGTTAATTTGAAAACCCACTTTAATATTTATTATTTCTAAAGGGAGTGAATTAATGAAATCGTAACGTTAATAGACACGCCAACTCATTCGATTTGTTGATTCATTCCAACAGAACCGCCCTAACCGTGCACGTAACGAAAAATAGACAAACAACTGGAAAAATCCGTGCCGCGACTTGTATTTACGTTCCACTGGACTTTTTCAACCTTTTCTATTTACAAAGCAATTACGTGACCCTCCCTATGTAACGAACAACCACATGTGCATTCAGTAACAGCGCATTAACCGGCCGCGGCTCATTCTAAATTAAGACTTATTACAATGCAGAACGACACATGTTCAAATAAGCGAACCGTTCTGATTAAAAATCCAGCATTATTGTTACCAGGACGTCACAACAATTGGAATACAGTGCAGGTACTATTCGTCACGCTATATCTCAGTCGCAGATTGCAATCTGAAAATGCAGTCGAAAATGGTAAACTTTCTTCATGTATGGTTTCAAATACATATACCTAAATTGGTTACTAAGCCAAATATTCAATTTCTTTTTAAACACTACTACAAAAAAGTATCTCATATTACAATATATGTAGGTAGTCATTAATGTTTTTATTATAAGAGGTCGACTGACTAAAAACTCACAAAAATTCCATAAACTTAAGATATGAACGACGATAACAACACTTCCGGGAAAAAATATTGAAAGCGGTCACGCCGATGAGGTTTAATCAATAGCAACCATTAATTTAAAAGTAGAAACAGCTTAGCCCCTATTCCAGCTCGAAGGAAATAATAGATATGATTGTCAGGCCCTTTTGTATACTTCCTTACCTAAATAGCAACCCAAGTAGTTTGATCGTCAGGAATGTCGGTCGCTAGGACCGGACCTAGTTTGGAATTCAACTTGACGAGAAATTCTATAAGTACATTTAACACTAAATGACGCACAACATTGCTTACCCTAACCCTCTTTCAGAGTCTAACAATTCGTTTGTTTATTTTTAGCTAACAAAAAGATCCAGTTATATACTCCGTACACTCGCCAACCTACGTGAAAATTGAATTTGGCCCAAATGGAGTCTATATTCGGAATATAATTACCGTACAAAGGCTCTTCGTCACAAGAATAATGCCATTAAAATTGATGTCGTAATGTTAGATGCCACACCGGTAAAAATTGGGGTCTCTAAACTCGACAAATAGCAGTCTCGTATACTTTGCATTAACTATATTTTTAATGGAACATAATTATTTAATATTTATTACGAGTAATTGTGTGTGTAAAACTACCTAGCATATAGATAGATAAGCTTGTATTAATTTTGAATGTGTTTCCTATAAGGATATATCATTTATCAAAGACATTAAGAGTGGCAATAAAATTTCCTGTCGCAACGCAATACAGACAGCAACAATACGGCTCACAATATAATCGCAATTGGAATTCAAAAATCCGTTTTGCACTAATAAATAAACAGCTAGCCACAACATTGATCAAAATTATTTGACTTGTCTATTTGCCAATGACCCGTTCTTGGATTGCTTCAGTTTTGTTTACAAACAAAAATTACTTAACAAATAAGTAAGTAAATAAAAGTTATCGAAAAATTGTAGTAAAAGAAGTCGTCGCCCGGCACGCGGTTCGCTTTATTCGTTGCCTACCGGTAAATGTACCGTGAAATCGGTTGTTTTATGATCGTGTTTTACAATCTACTATTTTGACGCGATTGTATAAAATAGGTACAATAAAAATAATCACAGAACAAACTGAGCAATTAGTTAAACTTGCTTAAGCGCCACTTGCACCATCCCATTAACCCAGGGTTAACCAGTTAAATCGTTAACCCAGTGCCAAATTCTATTGGTAACCATGGTAGCTCCAGGGTTAACCGGCCCGGGTTAGTGAACGGTGAAAAGTGTCAACATTTCGACGACATCCAAGCTAACATAGGTACAAAAGAAGAAGAGTAGGACCTCAAAATTATCAAACGAAATTAAATAACCCAATAAATTATGAGCACATCTTCCTGCGGAAGACTTCAATGGACTCTTGAGAAGCCTTACACAAAGGGGTTTTATAAGCAAGCATCCTTATAAATTATCGTGAAAAAAAATCACAATTATTTAACTTTTCTTCAAGCTTGTCAAAGGATGCAAAGAAAAAATGTATTGTGCTCTTAAGTACCATTATTATGGATAATTAGTATGAGATTGCTTGGCGTTCAAGCTGACTTGCTAATTATCTTATTCATAATTTAATTAATTAGAACTGTCAAGTAGTTCACATTCACTGCCAGTGACCCTCTAGGCGGGTTCTCTGTTCGTAGGTGCTTTTCTCTACAAAGCGAAAAATCGTAGCGCGTAGCTGATGCTGGTAGTGAATGCGTTAATAACGCGTCATGAAAAGTTTTTGAAGAAAAACTTGAAGTCACCGTGTCTTCAATGTTCAAACTCAATCGGCTCGATTCGGAAAATGAATTAGATACTCACTAGATATGAAATAGTAAAGATATGTGTCATTCCACTGCAAAAGGTACCTTATAGCGGCTGGCGCCGCGATTCGGGAAATGAATTAGAGAGTCACTAGATATGAAATAGTGAAAATATGTGACGTTCCACGAAAAAAGGTACCTTATGGTGGCCAGCGCTTACGTCGCATAGCGCCGCAATAATATTGGAGCGGCGTTAATAATAGCGTAAGCGCCAACCGCCATAAGGTACCTTTACCCGTGGGACGACACATATCTTTACTATATCGTATCTAATTAATCTCTAATTCATTTCCAGAATCGCGCCGAATGTATCGTAACGGATGTCGCGATCGCCCCCGCCACGCCTCGTGCGCCCCACGCGGTCGACTGTCAGGAGCGCCAAGCCTTGGCCAAACTAGTATCTAACTAACTAAAAATACGGTGCTAGAGCAGCTCGTGTGCATTGTATGCAACTATAAAGCATAGAGCATGTTAAACAAACTTACACAGTCACAATAAATGTATGGTGAGATCATGTCATAACATTTTATTTAAAACTTCGAAACAAATTCAACTATAAAGAGCTAACATTTTAGAACAACTTTAAAAACAAGTTAGTCCAAGACTGAGCAAGTCGCTTTAGGGCGGTATACACCGGCTGCCGGGTCGATGGGCATAGTCCGTACTCCTAATCGATACCGCCGTACTATCGCCTCAATGGAATGCGCGCGCCGGTGGCCTTACGTAACGCGCAACACCAACACCTGTTGCTTAGTACTACCACCCATTTATAACCTAGCTAAATCGAAAAGATTCCCGCCAGTTTTACTAGCGCTTATGTTGGGGGGAACTGGATTTGGCCGGTTGTTCGGAGTCAATGCACCACAGCAACCTTCGCTGCACTCAAGGGTGCATAGTAGTGTAGAAGAACGATAATGATCTTCATTAGCGTATTGGGCGGTTATAATGAAGGGATGAGTATTGTTTTATGAAACGTTTTAACGTCGAATATAAACCTCATTGTTTGAATTTCCGCAAGACTTTAATTACTAAGATATTGTTGGGCTTTATTTAATCAATTTTGAGACGGATTCTATTTATTATTTCATTTGTGTGTAGGTATAGGTATTTCTGTACCAAATATCGGAACCTATTTATTATTTAAACTAAGTCTAACTTAGAGAAAACTTGAGTACCTACACTAAGATTTGAGATAGGTACATTGTTTTTCTCGTGCCATATCGTGTTTAACTATAAATTTAAACAAATATTGGAAACTGAAGGTCTAAACGTAGAGAAGAAATTGTAACCATATTATTTGCAATGTCTGTTTGTTTCATAATAATAAAATAAATATCTCTCCAAACATATTACCAAACTTTGTCCCTATCATGTTTTTTTTTTTCACTGTAATATTTATCTTTTGTTCGTTTAATAATATGGCATCATGAAAATTTATTAGTAAAAATAACATCCGAATAACGAGAAGAACTAAATTTTTAATCTTAATTAAGAACAAGGACCGACGCCAACGCCAAGTTTCCTTGGGCATTCTGCAAATGGCTACTAAGTAAATAAGCAAGGAAACGCCATTACCCAACTCGGCCGCTTTAATATATCAAATTTTATGGTGTCTAATATCTATAAAATTGCCAGCTGGCCAGATTATGATCCAATCCAGGCATAAATGCATAAAAATCAGAGTACGTAAATTTAAAACTTGCTCCTAGATTGCTAGGTGATAGCAGGCGGTAACCATTCGTATTTACGCTTACAAATATAGTTTTGGGATAACTTTGTTGCATTAAGCAGTATTAAATAGTTACAGTTTACACTCGAAATTAAGGAACAAATTCTTACTACACGATTCGTCAATCTAGAAACGACATGGATTAGATGTGTCAGTGTCAAAAGTGGCGTTTTTGTTTGAAGAAACGTCACATTTGACACTGATATCTCTTCTACCTAGCGTTATCCCGGCCTTTGCCAGTTCAGCGACATTTGACACTGATATATCTAATCTATATCGTTTCTAGATCTATTAATTGACGTATCTTAAAGTTCGAATCGGGCCGTTGATCTAAGTAGTTTGGAGGGGTCTCTATTGGTTCCCAAATAGTTGTAAGTCATAATGTATTGTTTGTCCGAAATTTTCGTTAGTCATAATTGGTTTTTCTCAGAAACGCGTAACTTTTCACGATTGCCATAAAACAAACCTAACCTAACCTAATCTATAGAATAACCTTACGAAAATCCTGAAAAGTTAACGGTTTCAGTTTTATGACTAACGATAACAATACATTATGACTTAAAACTTTATAGGAAACAAAGGGACCCCAGTTTGTAGGCTTAGGCCCACTTGCGCCATTCCATTAACCCGGGGTTAACCGGTTAAACCTGTTGTTACCATGGTTACCAATACAATTTGACACTGGGTTAATAGTTTAACGGGTTAACCATGGGTTAGTGGGATGGTTCAAGTGGCGCTTATTGTATTATAGTAGGTAAAGGTACTAAAAAATAAATGTCTGTAAGAACTCCATTAAAAATAACAGAAAGTACTGCAAGAAGTTATTCGTTATTGATATTATCGTTACCGTTTTCGTAATGGGCAAAGTTAAAAAGATACCGACCTCTGACTTTCATAACTAGAAAATATTTAAGCGTTCATTTGTAAAAAGGAAATCTATCTATCTATAAGTATTTAATTAAACCTTCCAATAATCCGTTTCCGATTAATCAAACTCGAGAAACCCTTTTTAGACCCCAACCGAATAGTTCGCATTCATTTAATTTTACTAACTCAATCCATCCATATTAAGATTAAGTATATAATTGTATGAGTACATTTACAGGGTGTGTCTGACCTTGGGGCTTTAAATCCAGGGCTCGATTCTACTCGCTAAACTGATCTACGTTCATTATGGCACCAACCCCGAAATCCCGATTTTTTTTACGTTTTCATATATACTTTCAATGCTGTTAAAAGTATATCAAATGTTTTCAGTATATCATTTCATACATTTTAGCTGATCAGATGTCGACTATATCATATTACTAACTCCACGCAGACGAAGACGCGGGCAAAAGCTAGTTCCTCCATAAATCGTTATTACATCAGACTAGAATCAATATATGTATAATAATAGACAGATACCTACCCGTATATTATACTGGCTTGGGTATGTAACTATTAGTCTTAACAACAGTGATTATCACAGACGACCTCCAAGTAACCGACCTAAGACCTGTGATTAAACGGGCGGTACAGACAAATTTGACATTTACAACCGAAGCCTATCAATGAGTAAGGTAACCTTTGACTGACATGATGGTATATTTTTAAACGCCTACCTGCCGTATTCGAACTTCAAGATATTCACAAGAGACGACACGTACTAGATCCATTCTAGATACGTTATAGTTTAGATATCAACTAGTTCTCTTTTGCAGCGCAATTCGGGCAACCAATGTCACTTTTACGTTAGATAGAGTAAGATATCTACTAGATGTGAATTGGATCTCTAAGTCATATCCTGTGGAAATCGTTCAAGAGTATCTCCAGAATCCCGCAAATGTCAAATTTGACAGGTTAGATCTTAAACATATCGTTATCGTATCTTGGTGATGTCTAAAAGATGTCTAATAGATGTCTATTTCAAAATCCGAATCGGGCCCTACGGCTGTTACTGAAAAAGCTCTTTCAGCGTTCAAGACTCACGGCCCGATTTGAAACTTTGAGATACGTCAAATATTCGATGACGTTTCTTCAAAGAAAAAAGGCACTTTTGAGACTGACATATCTAATCCATCTCGTATCTAGATGTAATATTTGAGATTTTAAAGTTCGAATCGGGCAGTCACATTTTCGTCATAATGCTCATGGGGCTACGACTGATTTTCTTCTAGTTACCTACTTGTAATAACCTGCTATGTGCTACGGTGTGCTACGGCGTAGCGCTACCAAGCGTTAGATGAGGTTACGACTTACGGGTGTATTCTGATTTTAATAACAGATTTCTAGATCGGATTAGATAGGATCTGATCTAATTCTATTATGTAATGTAAAACGTTGTACATTACACATGCGTAAAGGTAATTCGCAACTCGTGTCGATTTAAAACACTCCCTTCGGTGTTTCAATTTATCGCCACTCGTTGCGAATTTCCTAATTTTCGCACTTGTATTGTAATGTGCTAATAAATACCAACGTGAATTTAAACAAAAATGATAAAACATATTGGAAGGTATCCGTTATAGGCGGAGGTAGCACACGTTGGGTTTTTAGACGGTAGGTCTTCACCTTTAGTCCGTCATACCCGTCTTGCTCCCCTCGAAACGAGATGCGTAAAAGCATTTTCCCAACGTAAAAAAATGTACATTTGCATAGAGTAGGTAAACAAACTACATGTCAATATGACTGAAATTGAGCCGTAATACTCAATGTAATTTAAAATGCAATCCCCGTCCAAGTAAAAAGGCACTGCTAAGAATAGGATTATTATAATACAGCGGAGTACAGTCAGCCTCGTAATGGCGCAATATGGACGCCAAGGCTAACGTCTAGACGGCGACAGGCGACCGGCAACCGTTATTAACTTGTCATTCACGGGATGACGTCGGCTTATTGATATTTGCGGTGCACTGGTATTTGTAGTGTAGGTGGTAGTGACGTCATTATTTAGTACTCCATATCACTGGCGCAAGATAAGAATGATGCTCCTGGACCGGGTGTGGCCTGTAACATGAGCAAATAATTAAAACATAGATTCTACTCCTCACACGATGACACTTTTGTTCAACAACTTTTAAAAATTATAAAGTATTTAGACTCCCTATTTTTCATACAAAGTAAATATTATCTTCAATGGACGCCATCGCCATGCCATATCATTGTGATTGACGTTGCTTGTCACACCTTAAAATTCGCAATACATTGCGTCTTAGAATAAACTTTAAAGTGTATTAAAAATCAAACCACTAGTTATTTTTAAAAGTCGCTGAACAAATGTTGGTCGGTATGAGGAGTACAGCCTATGGTTTAATTTTTTGTTCATATTACAGGCCACACCCGGTATATAGATATTTCGAGGATCTGGGAAACGGCTTTAACGATTTCGACGAAATTTGCTAAATGGGGGTTTTCAGGAGCGATAAATCGATCTAGCTAGGTCTTATCTCTAGGATAACGCGCATTTTTGATTTTTTATGTTTTCTGAGCAAAACTCGATCTCCCAGATATTTAAGATTAAAATACTACTTAACACAGAACAACAATTTAAGAAAATAGACGCATATAAAAAAAGATATGTTCTTACAAACCGGGTTTTGTTCATATACCTAAATATGAAAGAACATTACGAGCAAGACTACTCCAGTTAAACTTAACTAACTTAACACTTTAAACTATATAACTAACTATTTTATAACTTCATAAAATAAACGAAAAGAGACCCTATAAAATTAGGCACCTAAATCAATATTGGTAATTTGTTATTGGAAAACTCTCGAGTCTTAAATACTTTGAACTTTCTTTTAGGACTTGAAGTAAGACAGACACGCTCAAAGACTAATTAAGCGTTTGTTTGGTCTAATTTAATTTAAGCCAGCTCAAACCCGATCAAATAATGACTTACGAAACTCGAGTTAATAAAGTACCAGCCAAAGTACTTTATCACCGAAAGGTTGTTTGTGACAGGCGATAGGACATCCACGGCGCGATTTGAGAAACGAATTACTGCCGTATTCGAACTTCAAGATATTCACAAGACACGACACGTACTAGATCCATTCTAGATACGTCATAGTTTAGATATCTTTTGCAGCGCAATTCAGGCAACCAATGTCACAGAATAAATAATAGTACTATAATACCAATGTCACTTTTACGTTAGATAGAGTAAGATATATATTAGATGTGAATTGGATCTCTAAGTCATATCCTGTGTAAAACTTTCAAGAGTATCATCAGAATCGCGCCAATGTCAAATTTGACAGGTTAGATCTTAAACATATCGTTATCGTAAGTATCTTGGTGATGACTAAAAAATATCTAATAGATGTCTATTTCAAAATCCGAATCGGGCCTCTAGAGATTCACTAGATATGAAATAGTAAAGTTATGTAACGTTCCACGGCAAAAGGTACCTTAGCGGCTGGCGCTTACGTCGCATAGCGCCGCAATAACATTGGAGCGACGTTAATAATAGCGTAAGCGCCAACCGCCATAAGGTACATTTACCCGTGGGACGTCACATATCTTTACTATATCGCATCTAGTTAATCTGTACTTAATTCATTTCCCTAATCGCGCCGTCAGTGTGTATTTTTAATATAACCGTAAATCGAAACGAGTCGTAGGTTTCAGTGTTGGAAATTAATTTAATGGGAAATTTGAATTTAGCATTAGGTAACAAGAGTGCAAAACATTTTCGAGTATAGGGACCGTGCGCGTTGGAGGGTCTGCCGTCTAGTGGCCTGAATCGGAAACATATATGCACATATACAATGTCAAAGCAAGTAATACAATCAACTGTTCTCGTTGGTACGTTTCCTTGTGCATAGTAGGTTCTGCCATCTTGTGGGCTACATCTACATAAACTCACATTTACGCCTTGCGCCAAAAATCTTACGGCTCCTTTGCTGTCCCCTATAGGTCATGCACGCCCCCTATTGCGTACAATAGTCATCACTTGTGACACTTGTGACGTCATATCAGTAAGTGCGACGACGTTATAAATAAAAAACAAATAAAATGATACATTGTGTACTGAATTATAATACAAGGAAAAAATAAAAGTCATATTTTTATAGTAAATAAAAGATATGAGAGTTCCAACTACCCGAGAATATGTGGTTGTATCAAAAGTATACGCAGTATTTTATTCACACGGTAGGTATACTTAAAATAAAGACTTGCTGTGCATTAAATTTATTACTGCAAATAACCCTAGGCAGTACCGTAAAATGGAGTGAGTATGGCTCGCGGGGAGAGTTGGGTTATGAATGGGGAGAAAAGGGATGAAAGGGGGGTGAGATGGGATTGTAAGGCTACTGCTACAAAAAGAATGTATTCCAATCTAAAATGGAGCTATAGTAATAGGTACTCATAATAAAAAAAACCGATCCAACAATCTTCCAAAATCACCTTTGTATGAAAAACTCACCCCAAATACGAGGGACTACGGGGTGAGGTGGGATTTCCTGTTAATCGTCAAAGTTGTGAAATGGAACTACCCAAAATAAAATAAAAACTAAAATACAAATGAATACCTACTTATTATATACACTATTCAGTTTGCATATGTAAAAATAAAATGTTATTGAGGTTCGAATGACAGTGTTGCACCTACTCACCCCATTTTACGGTAGGTACCTTATGTCCCCATTTCACAAAATGCCTTTTACCTCGCTGCAGGATTATAGAGACGAATAGAGTTCGTAATATTAGATTTCCATGAAAAAGTCTAGCTCTTTGTCTCGTAGCTACTTAATTTATTCAGAACGGATCCTTATTTGCATATAACGAGAGCCAGACAGATTGTTGCCATACTTCTCTATCTCGGAATAATCCTATTGTTTTAAAGGGAGATAAACATAAGTAGGTATGTGTATATGTCGGCGGCCGATCGTAAGATCAGGCAGATCGAAATGTTCCTGTGTAATGTTTTGACGATAGTCACATTAAACCAATATATAGGTAAGATAGGTTCGTTAGGTTGTTTCAGATGCCCGAAGAGCAAACTGCCCAGAAATAGGAGCCCCGCGTAGCGGAGCTCCGTCGACTCAGGAAACGGGTCAAAGATTTTCACGTTTCACGATATGCCTGATCTTACGATCGGCCGCCGACATATATACAGCCGTGTTTCAACCTCGCAAACAAAATCAATATGTAGGAAAATAAAATAAATGTTGTTTAATCTCTCTCCTCCTTCACCGTCTCCTTATAATTTTTATAAAGTATTTATTGTTTTGTAGATTATTTTACTTGTAAAGTTAAACCGAAACTTTATTAATTTAGCTCATTGTGTGTAATTGAATAAGAGATTAATAATTCATGGCAGTAATGCGCCAGCTTACATACATACAAGATAAAGAGGTCTATGAGGTACATATCTGTTATGTTATTTTGTTTTAAAATCATTTATTTACATTTTATTAATTTTCTTTTGTTT
The DNA here is from genome assembly GCF_963556715.1 of Cydia fagiglandana. Lineage (NCBI taxonomy): Eukaryota > Metazoa > Arthropoda > Insecta > Lepidoptera > Tortricidae > Cydia > Cydia fagiglandana. The sequence goes on from NC_085938.1 coordinate 11,936,725, forward strand.
AGAATAGACACAGGCATTCTTTTTATGCCTTTATGGCACCTTAAGGCGTTCGTGTCACCTTAACATGACTCATACATTGAAGACTATAGTAATTCAAGACTGTGATTCATTCTACTTAGAATTGTAGGTACTTATTCCTCAACTTTACATTTCAATTAAAAACTGCTTAGAAAAAATAATGTGTACAATCTTTTCCATTCATCCGAATAGATATATTGAATTGCAAAAAAGTGTCATCGTATCGTAAACACATCTTCTTAAAAGTATATCTAAATCCACATAACCTTTAAGCTATTTTAAACCAAGAATCACAGTGAGTACTCTCTCATCATTACGATTGTAGGTTACTACTGTAAGTACATCTTGATGCGAAGCATCCCTTAAACTAAATATCTTAAATATTCAAAATGTTGCCATTAAGGCTACTTCACTTACGCCCCACGTCGATGCCATTACAAAGTTTCAAGGAGACTTACATCTTTAGCGGGGAATTTCAGACGCCACTGGCGTTAAAAAGGGTTCGTACTGATCTTGTATATTTTATAGGTTATGGCCAATTGGCTAGCGGTCGGAGCGTAAGCTGGGTCAAAAGTACCTATCAAGCAACATTTTATACAGATCGTGAATTTTAGGTGCGATGGTTTTTATGTGTAGATACTCGTAATGTAACAAAAAAGGCTTACATTTTTTCCTCATCACAAAAAGTGCACAGCGCCGCTATATATATGTCGGAGAACGGCTGAAATGTGCCATCTATCGCCTTCAAGAGGCGTTTTATCATGCAAACCTTGACAAATAGAGCAAACTAGGGTGTTACGTACACCCGAGTGGCGTTCGACGCAGTTCCGCCTAGACGTCATAGAGCGCGCTGTTAAAAACAATTGAAGCCCAGAACAATTGAAGTTATCCTGTCAATCAATCTTCAGGAGAAACACGATGAGAACGAACGGGAGAAGATGACGTCTGTGGCGGCTCCTGGGTCAAATCCACTGGTTTGCTTAAGATAAGAAACGTATCGCGTGCTGTGATTTGTAATGAGTCTTGTGCAGTAAAGATTGTGAGTTGAACAACGTATTTCATTGAAGGCCGTCGTCATCCACGATTGAAGGTTCTGATGTGCTGAAGATAGTATGATACGCCCACAATTCCCGACATATATAAAGAAGTTTTCACTTCAAAAATAATAATAATTATGTACCTAACTATACTGTTGCGATGTCTGTAATCATTGTAATCAACGATATTACTTGCAACGCAATGCTAGACTCCACAGGGAATGAACGAGACGCAGTCATACCTGTCGTTGTTCATAATGAGTTTTTCAAATCAAGTGACGTTATGCATTACAATATGTACAATAGAACGGTATTTTGAGTTATTCTACACCAAATACGACGAAGTGTTAAGTAACCCTCGAACTTAGTTGCGTCAATTTTACGGTAATTTATGTAAAAGATAAGTTTCAAAATATAATAAATATTCACTACGAAAGATATGGAATAAAGAAAGAACAGCGAGTTGAAAAATTGCATGTACACAATATGAACATTCACAAGTAAAACGGAGTTGAGGTCATGAAGTTTAAATTAACCAGATACTTATACTTTAAATACACTTTTGTGACTTTGACTGCGATCAGTCAAGTAAGTCTAATCTTACATTATGTTTTTATTAGGGTGGCAGTTTTCATACACAAATAATTAAAATGTCATCTACATTGACGATACTCCCGGCGTTGTATGGGGGTTGTTATAGTCTTCTTTCTTTATTTACTAGACTGTGGTTAAAACCAGCATTTTCGCTTTTTTTGTCTGGCATTTAGATAAAGGTGCTTTTGTTGGTTAATATAAGTGGGTTGTTAATGTCATCGGTATTAATTCTTAAGGAAAATATATTGTTAGATGTCAAAGGACGCGCTATTTTAACAATTATAACTCACATTTAGTCATCCCACGCATTGTAAAAAGGTCAAACGATGTCGTGGGTAACAATTGTGTTAATTTTATTGTGACACAATAATATTTTATGTCCGTAATTACTCGTAATTTTCGAGATGGATATCTCTTAATGCGGAAATAATTTATTTTATAATTAAAATAATGCATAAACTAAACATAAAACTAAAAATATAAATTATCTCATAAATAGTTTATACCGGGTGTGGCCTGTAACACGAGCAAATAATTAAAACATAGATTGTACTCCTCAAACTGTGATACTTTTGTTCAACAACTTTGAAATATTATGAAGTATTATGAAGCAATAGAATACTTTTAAAAATGTAGTTAATACCCTTCTACTATGTAATAAGCTGCATTTTTGATACCTAAATAAATCATTTTTCATTTTCATTTTCATTTTCATTTAGAGTCCCGATTTTTCATACAAAATAAATATTATCTTCAATGGACGCCATCGCCACGCCATATCATTGTGATTGACGTTGCTTGTCATGCCTTAAACATAACAAAATTCGCAATACATTGCGTCTTAGAATAAACTTAAAAAAAAAATAAAAATCAAACCACAAGTTATTTTTAAAAGTTGCTGAACAAATGTTGGTCAGTATGAGGAGTACAGCCTACAGTCTAATTTTTTGCTCGTATTACAAGCCACACCCGGTATAAAAATAAAGTTGTATTTTTGTAACTATTTATTTATTTATTACCTACAAATAGAGTGGCGCTGCTCGCGTTAAGTGAGGTACCTATAGAAATAGAAAATATTTATTTGGCGTAAAAACATACATTAGGTACAATAGCAAATTAAATAAAGAAACGTACACCATATACGATGCCGCTCAGCATAAGCAGTGTCTGAGACACGGCGCTGGTTAATTAAAAAATTAAAAACTTTTACGTAAGTTTTAAAACTAATACAGGAACAGAACATATAGAAACAGAACAATAGTATCATCCATAAATACACAGTACAACGTCATACATGTAATGTACACATGCCTAGATTATTCATAGATGTATGTCCAAAATAAGTCATCATCTAACACCTTCGTTGGTTGTGTACGTAACTACGTATACGCCCCGCTTCCAGATTTATTTGTAAAATTTTATTTAAGCCCGACCTGACTTTGAAAATATTAATATTCTGTCTAGTATAATACCATTAACTTTTTACATGAAAAGTGTAGCTTAACCACCAACGACCGGCGAGTAAACTCTAAAGTTCTAAAAGCCTGTCTATGGCTGTTAGATCCTTCATCATCAACGTGAAACAGTTTTCACGGGTTTGTAATAAAGATCACGTCGTGGGGCTCTTAATGACGTCACAATTCATTAAGAACGCCCCCGTCCGAACCAGACTTCTCACGCCTACTTTTGCCTTACACGCGGTCGGCGGATAAATTTAACGATGTGAAAATCACTGGGTTTTCATCGTTGAGCAAACTAGGCATCAATATATTAGATGTTCATTATGTACAGTAAAGCATTATAGTTACGTTAATATAGGAAAAGTCTTTCATAAATAACACTATCGCGTTGTATCGTCTGGTCTGGTGTTAATTTTTTCATTGTAATTGACATCTTTACATACATACAATTTATAGATTGTAATGTGGTACGTCCCACTATAAAAAAAGGAAAAAATAATTAATATTTACAGCATTGTTCATCCAAAAAATAATAATGTTCTTATGCATCTCATTGTTCTCCTCAATTCGAATCAGTATAATAGACATGAGACCCTTTAGAGTTACACTGAAATAATGCTAGTACTCGCTCATCCATAAGAGTTCGTTTCCTTTGCATGGAACTTGATGGTTGTTGTCCAAGTTCCGTTGAACTGATCTAATTAAGTTTCTGTTCAAGAACCTAAGCTAGTAGGTTTCTTGTAAAACTTATTATAGCTTTCCCGACCGTGCTATATTTTCTAAACTTCTTGAAACGTGACTGCAGTACCAGGAATTTTATATTATTTTACCGTGAAGCACCAAAAGCTTGAAGTTTACACTTCAGTAAAAATATTTTTTATTTATAAAAGGAAAAAACTTACTAATTATGAATGAATTTGGATAGCTTTAAGAGAAAAGGCAAACCAGGGAAAAGGTGAATGGACTGTGTGAGAGATGATATGAGAAGAAAGCAGATGAATGATGAGATAACGGACGACAGAGAAGTATGGAAGAAAAAGACATGCTGCGTCGACCCTTGGGGAAATAGGAAAATTTAACAAAATATGACGAATGTGCCAAAAACAAACACTTGATAAGTTCTTGACTAGGGACATTACTAAATGGTTGAAAGGTTACGTAAAGTTCCCAAGAAATAAAATGTAATTAAACATTTGAAATATCAGCCTCAGTCTTAAACGTATTTTTTCACAAGTGCAGACAATTATGAGGTGTAAACAATATGGAAGCCATAAAAGGCTGTATTGCTTCGTAATTCACCATCCACGCGCGTTGCTAATATCACTAAGTGACACACCCCATGCGTCACTCGCGACGAGTACAGTCCGCAGACAAAGAGCCGAGAAACAAAACGCTTCGTCTCAATGCATAACTCACGCTCTAACGCCTGACGAGCGCGAGACGCGAGTACAGCGAAGAAATGTAGCTGATTCTAACATGGCTATGATATCCTGTCCTGACTTTTGTGGTGTACGGCAATATAATAACAAAATTGTTGAATTTGACTCGATAACGAGACAAAAATTGACATGACACGTGGTCCGATTCCGCTAGTTGCCTTAAGTATTCATGTCATTTCGTAGTTGTCTGCGTCGTCGTTGTCGTGATGAAAATTAGCGACATGCTTTGCTAACCCCAACAGTCCCGGCACTGTCAGTCACTTATCACTTTCCCGAGTCGATTTGAGCCCACGAGCGGAATGCACAATTATAAACTCCTTTTAAATATTGAATGAACATAAGCATCACTGCCGGTTCTCACCAATCTTAATAACAGCTAGACGCAGCAGTGCCTCAAGGCATGGTTGCCGCTCATAGCTCTGCAGTCGCTCCAATACTGAGGGGGGTGGCCCTCCCATCTGCGTTCAACGTTCACGTCTGTCTCCTTTCAACAGAGCCTAATGAGAAGCGCCGAGACCTAAAATTTGGCGCCAACTCGAACTCTCAAGCACTCTAGAACGTGGAGAGCCGGGACGACTGGACTCGGAACTGGGGCATGCGACACTTGCTTTAAAATCAAACGAATTCAAACCCTATCTGATCACAGAAGGAGCGACCAAGCACGCAACAAATAAGATTGTCGATCTATACTAGCTCAGTGCCAAATGGCGGTATTGGTAGAATTTTTACGGTTCTATTTTTAAGAGTCTCTTTTATGTCGCTTGTAACCCGATTTTTCAATTCTGAAGAATATCGGAAGATTTCCCTTTGACGAAGTCTTTAAAGCAATATAAAAGTTAAAGTAATAACTAGATAGTAAGTACCTATGCTTGAGCCGGCTCAACACTTGCAACCACTTTTGAGTGACATGTTAGGTGTTTACCCCATTATGTAAAGTTATTTAGATTTATATGGAATACCGTAGAACCACCTTATAGTAGGAAAGAATAATTCAGTCGACACCAAAAAGAAGATTGGTACCTATTTATACGCCGATCCAATATTCAGCCGGGGCAAGGGTACCTTTTGCCGTGGACTCGAATTTCATATCTAGTGAATCTTTAAATAATTTCCCAAATCGCGCCGTAATTCCATCGTATACAAAAAGAAACTTATTAATTATAATAGGCCTTTATCATCTGTGTCAGATGTTTTAAGCAGCATCCTGGTTACTACACTTGCGTTCGTGGCTGTAAAGCCCTATACGAGAGAGGATCCCACGGCCACACACGCGGCAGGTGTATGCTCCCCCAGGTGGGCGGGGGTTGGAGGCCTGCTCGTGCCGCCTCATGCGTTTTTCTTTTAATGAGGAAAACCAGGCATCGTCGTGCTTGGATTGACCATCGTGAATAGCACGACGCCACACGGGTCGGTCTTCGGCCAGTTTCTGCCATTGGTTACATGAGATGTTAAAAGCAATTAATTAGTTAACATTTAAATACATTAATTAATAATGGGTTTTAAAGTTATCACTTGTCGGTGTTTCTAAATTGTTCTACATCTACATAAACAAATAAAAAAACTGTGTAGTGGTTGGAAATCAATTACCTACTTCGTTATCAATGGTGGGATCTAAAACTCTTTTACCCAGACATGGGAATTCGCCGCAATTATAAGTCGATTTGTGAGACCGCAGTCCTCTGATAACTTACCCCCCTGAAATCATCAACTATCATTATATAACCCTTAACACTATTATATTAATAAGGTCTAGTAAGTAGAGAGGCAAATAGTCAGTTATTAACAATATTAACATAACATGTCGTGATTTCATTAATTGAGGTACCTATCTTAACGGCCCAATTCGAACTTTAAGATACGTCAGTTAATAGATCTAGAAAAGATATGGATTAGATATGTCAGTGTCAAATGTGACATTTCTTCAAAGAAAAACGTCACTTTTGACACTGACATATCTAATCCATATCTTTTCCAGATCTATTAACTGACGTATCTTAAAGTTCGAATTGGGCCGTTAAAGTTCGAATGGGGCCGTCAGCATTTATTTATTCGCTCTAAAAACAACGTTATTATATTTTCTCTGCCTATTCACTTTATTTGTAAGCAATAATCTCCCACAAGTTATTTAAATGGACCGTATTGTTCGAAAACACCACAAAGAAAAGTGAAACATCAGCTTTTTAGAGGCTTTTGTCAAAATGCAAAACAAAAGAATTTGTCTTGTAATTTGTTTTCCCTTAAGAAGCCTTTCATTTTATACCTGGAATATTTATTTTTTCACGTTTTTGTTCGGTTTTTCAAGTTGGCATGAAATCTTCTAGGCTTTCTAGACAGAAATAAATCGTTATTAGAATTTTACTGCTGCGAATGTTATACATTGAGGCCTAAATCAAGCTGGTATCATTTTTACGGTACCGTAGCAAAAATGACAAAAATAAATAGTTTCGTCACGGCCGTCTGTCCGTATGTCACAGCCATTTTACTCGGAAACTATAGGCTATATTTAAATAAAATTGTAAAAGTAGGTGTAGGTATATTGTGAGCCACGCAAAAAAAACATTTGGCCGATTTTGTATTTCATTTTTGTGTGCATAGGTTATACTACTTGCACATAGAGCTGAACTGTTAATTGTACCTGTTAAAATTTCCCTATTGTTAGCGGAAATCCACTGTTTAAGGTGCAGTAGGCTTTTTTATTTATTTAAACGTACAAAAATATAATTCAAAAACATAAATTCCGCGCTCCCAGTCACGCACATCTAGGGATTGCAATCCGGTCCGGCGGATCCGGTAATCCGGCCGGATCCGGCACTTTTTTTGTGCTACCGGATCCGGTTAAAATCACCGGATCCGGTGCGGATCCGGGAAAATAGAAAAAAAGACCGCACACAGCACCCACTGTGCATTTTATTTATTTATTTATTTAAAACTTTATTGCACAAAAGAATAACTTAATGTACAAAAGGCGAACTTAATGCCATGAGGCATTCTCTACCAGTCAACCTTAAGGCCAAGCAGAAAATATTGTAGGCGGTGCATTAGAAAACCAAAAGAGAACTTATCTAGAAACAAAATATATACAATGTACATACATACATATATCACACGATTCTTTAATAAATATGGCATTAATACATAAATATAGATTAATAATACATACACATATATATATATATATATATATATATATATATATATATGCATACATATAAAATATATAGATATTATACGACTTGTCAGACAGATACTTAATTTTTCTTTGAACTGCCAGCAAAGAAATCACGCACAGATTTTTTAAAAGCATACTTGTTAGGTGCTTTCCTAATGTGATTTCCTCCATTTTAGGTGAGATAAAAGCGACGGATGGAAGAAAAAAGTTAAATAAAATGGTCAAGAATGTCAAGATATAGTAAAATAAGAAGATATTTAATATGACGATGATTGAGAAAAGAAGATTTTCTCTTCTTTCATATTGGTGGCACGAATCGGCACGATACGACGATTACTTAAATACTTAGAAGTAAAAATGAAAGGATGGAGATGTCATGGAAGGCGTTTGTAACGACCGGTCTGGCCTAAGTAGTGGGTAGTGACCATTCAGTGACCCTACCTATGACGCCGATGGTCAGGAGGGTTTGAATCCCGGTAAGGGCATTTATTTGTGTGATGAACACAGTTCTGAGTCATGGGTGTTTTCTATGTATATAAGCAAGTTTATCAATATACTAGTCTATAGGTACGTTGCCTAGTAGTACTACCTAGCTAGATAGTACCCATAGTACAAGCTTTACTTGGTTTGGGGCAATGAGTAGGCCGATCTGTATAAGATTAATTGTCCCCAAATATTTATTCATGAATTATTTATTTATTTGTGATTTAGGCTATAAAACTATTTTCACGGAAAAAATGAAAGCAAGATAATATTGGAGCGCATTTCATATAATTTTGGTTAAAAAGAAAATATCTTGTTACTAGAATGGATGTCAGCGTTACAATATAATAAAATTAATAAATGACTTAGATTCCAAATTTTATTTTTAAATTGAGACTGACATTGTGTCACTTTTTAATACGTAGTTTTATTTTATTGTTAAAAAGTTATTTCTTATTTACTTCAAATATTTGTTTTATGAATACATTTGCAACCTTTGTTTTTCATATAAATAACGCATAAAACTTGAAAAATATGTAATTTAATATCCTTATACCTAACCGGATCCGGTCCGGCCGGATCCGGCCGGATTGAGCCCAAAATCCGGCCGGATCCGGCCGGATTGAAAATCAATCCGGTTTGCAATCCCTACGCACATCTATCTCGCTTACGCTGTCGCTTACGCTCTATGAGAGTGAGAGAACGCGAACTTATTGGGCCTTCAGGACATGACGATAACATAATTAGTGCTGACTGTTTAAGGCAGCGCAGTGACATCATTACAAGAGTGCACAACATTATCAGGCGCGCACTATCATAAAATGCCACTTCCTATTATTAAGGGGCGATAAAACGAGCTCAACTAAGCGCCGTGTTAATGAATAATGTTCGTAGTAAAACACCTGGCTGACACTTCATTGCCTCTACAAGTGAACTAATCACGCAACTTTTTTGAAGTGAAAACTTCTTTAGCGGCGCTGGGCACTTTTTGAGCGGGGAAAAAACGATAAACTCGAGACAGCGATCATGTGACCGTAACGTTTAGATGGCCACTCATGTAGATGGCATTTAAATCAATAAAGAAAAACTTAACGACATTACATGAAAAAGGTTCTAATCTTGTACGGGTTGAAATACGAGGATCTCACAGTTATTTTCTAACTTTATATCACTCAAATATAATTCAATAAAGCTACATCTTGATGAAATAGCTAATAAAAGTGACCTCTCGTACTAGGGCCAAGAACGCAACTGTCGGGTACACTGTTCGTAGCGACTACGCGCTACATACGGCGAAACCGTGGCTTCGCGCTACGAGCGTAACCCGTAGCACTTGATGGCAATGAATGTGTTTATTTCTGCTAGTAATATGTGCACAATCAATTATGTTGCCTGAAAATCAACAATCTGTGATTTTATGAAGTCCCATTAGGCCGACCATCATCGGGTTCTGCGGCGACAACACCACTCAATTTGCTGTAACTAGGTTCCTCGCTAGCTATGTCAACAACTACCAAAATTACAGTCAACTATGTCCCAACAAAACCACTGGAGGAAGTTTGTACGGCAAGGGAATATTGTAATTTTCGTTTAACTAGGCTGTCTGAACAAGGGTGAGGTTCTGCTTATGTACTGACGCTCTTTGAAGTGTTGAATATTTTAAATAACAGCGCGTGTAAGGTTGTAGCGATATCTAATACATGAAGTGTGCAAGAAAACCAGTCAGGAATAATTTTGTATATTGACTCACACATTAAATCAAAATAATGTCTCAAAACATTTACAAATATCATTTGTAAAGATGGTACCTAAATAAAGATTGCGTGGGTAACATAATAATCCCTTATCAAGTTTTGCTTACATTTAATAATACCCATAAACATAATGACCTTAACTAAAATTGAATCGTCTCACGGTTTTTAACACTTTGAACCTCTTTCTCTAGATACCTACCAAATCCAAAATTATTCTACTATTCACATGTATCTGGCGTATCGAAATTAAATCGAAAACATGCCTAAGTATTGATTGGGTGAGCTAATTCGTATCTTGAAACAAATTCAAATGTGTCAGACGCAAGGTGTGGCCTGTAATATGATCCTCATACTGATCAACATTTGTTCAACGACTTTTAAAAATAACTTTTAGTTTGATTTTTAATACACTTTAAAGGTAAATTCAAAGACGCAATTTTGTTATGTTTAAGGCTTGACAAGCAACGTCAATTACAATGAAATGGCGTGGCGTCCATTGAAGATAATATTTATTTTGTATGAAAAATATGGAGTCTAAATACTTCATAATTTTTAAAAGTTGTTGAACAAAAGTGTCACCGTTTGAGGAGTACAATTTATGTTTTAATTATTTGCTCATGTTACAGGCCACACCCGGTACATATATAATTCAAGTTTCTCAATACACTCCGCCCTTCCTGTCTCATTTTAGAACTTCTAAAGCACCCTGTCAGTGAAAGGATATACAACCTTTTTTAACTCACCACTGTTCACTAATGATACTTTTATCACGTAACCTAATTTCATGGCTATTGTGATGCAAATGGGCCTCAAAAGCGTGAAAGCTGTTTAGTAGTAACTGCGTGAGAGTAGGAAACAAAAGAAATATGTAGTAGGAAACAAAAGAAACAAAAGAAATATAGAAATATGTTTATTACGTAAAATTGAATGTTCAATAAAAGCGAAAAATATAAGGAGAGCCGACCCCAAGTAAATGGGACAAGGCTAGGAAGAAGAAGAAGATTACGAGAGGAGAATGAGAACTACGTTTGTATGGAGAATAAGGTGGTCCACTCTCCTCTTTATAGTAATTTAAATTATTTAATGTAGGTACTAAGGTTTTAAAGTCGCGAAGCGTCTGGTTGACGTAAAACTGGTGACCAAAGAGCTGGCGGCTACCTCGCACAACGGTCGGTATCAGTATACAGCCGCCAGCATCCTTGGTACTATGCGCCAAGGGCCTATTTTAGATTTAATCTAGTTATTAATTTCTCTTAGTAATACGACTGTAAGTATATATATTATTATCTTGTTTTTAATAACTAAAATCCAATTGTGTCGATCAACCATCCAGCTGTATTCGAATAATCCGGGCTTATGTCGATATTTTAATTTTGGTTAAAAATTATAAACTGAAATAAATGTCATTTACCTACTAAGAAATTTTTTTTCAGAAAAATAATTTAATTTGTTCAAATACTTTGGTTAAAAATTATAAAATTCAATAGCTTTAGAAGCGTCTTCTTTGAATCAGGATACAGAGAAGACTTCAACGCGGTTCTGCGCAAACGCATCATGTGTCAAAACTTAAGCCACGCCTCTGGCGGGAAATTCAATGCATTTCCACAGATAGGATGTTGTTTATGGCCAATTGGTGAATGTGTGGCGAATTTTGATGAATAGATCCAGAATCATAGCTGATACTTTCGTCATAATTTTTTTTTTAAGATTATTAACGCAAAATTATGTCTGCGAATTCAAAAGATATTAATATCATTAATCAGTGTTAAAGAGATACTAATAAAATGGATTAATGAACAATTCAATAAATTTAAGCCAGTAGTAGGTACTACAAATGCAAACAAATGCAAGAAAGAGACACTTAACTTTAAATGTCCCCTTCCCCTTTACTAAATAATTTTACACATAATTATTTCTTAGGAAGGTCCAGCAAGAAGAATTTAAGTTCCTGGTCACTCTTCAGGTCTTCATACATAGTCAAGTTTATCTAATAGGTAATCAATAAGTATAATATACGCTTTGGGTTATACTCATAAGCAAAGATTAATAGAAGAGTTTCATGTAGGTAATTTAAAGTAAGTCTTGAGACAAGATGGCGAAAGATGCTGCAAATCCCGGAGTAACCTACTTACTCACAACCCATTATTGAATCAACACTAACTACTTTAAAATTAGGTTTTTCGCTAAATGATGACTTAAACTCTTACTTAAATGTTTCAATGATGGTTATAATGTAAGTTTGAAGGTTATTTATAGCGTTTTCAATATACTTAAATATTTGTCGGTTTCTATGCATGAGTAGTTTTATACGAATTTCTCTCTACATAAATACATCTGACGTGAAGCACAAATAGTATTCCGTAGAGGCTTGAAATTTGATCGATTTACTACCATGCACCATGTTTACGTGACCCATCCGCCAGTGCTACCACCATTCTATCTTTGGGTTCTGTTTGAACATAGAGGTCGAAAACTTGAATAAGATGACAATTTCAGAGTTGACGTTTCGCTAGACCAAGTCAGAACCTGATGCGAGAACGGCAGACCGGCGGGACGAGAGCATCCACGGGTTAGAAGCGATATCGCTGGGGTCGTCGAACGGGTAGAAAGCGGCGGCGTCCGGGCCGGGAGGGGCGACGGTTTCGGCGCGCGCTATCGATCGGATCGCATACCTTCCTGCGGCCGCAGCAAAGCATCCTCCGAGCGCGCGACTGTCCGCCCGGCGAAGACTTCAACCTGGTAAGTTTTCGCCACTGCATGGGTGCTGTTAGCGCGGCGCGTGCCGGCGCGGCCGCGGGCCCGGGGACTCGCGCATCGCGGCCGGGACGCGGGCGGAGCGCGCGAGCCTTCCTCGCGGAGTGCCCGCCGGCCGCCCGCGCGTGCGCGCCAGCCGCCCGACCACACCGCCCTCGCTCACACCACCCTCCTACTCCCTTTGCGATTAATAATTCCGGCTACGCTGCCAGTGCGTATGTGGGTTAGTTTTTTGGCGATCGATGCCGCTATTTGGTGCGAGCCGCTTCCGGTCGCTAGACCGTCGCGGTGCAGTCGAGACGAAGGCAGACGACCTTTTAATTGCCTACGTCCGGCGGTAAGCGCCGTGCCGTTAATGTAGGGATAAATGCATGGATCACGTTAAAGTGCTAACTTTGATTGGATGTAAAACGTGTTGTCAATGAATTGCCAGCTTGAGTCAAACTCGTAGATTTATACTAATAGATACGTAACACTGATAGATATTTATCTGTTGAGGCCATTTAATAACACTTTACTACATACGGAACGACTACCAAGTTTTTTTTTATGTATATTTTTGATTGGTTTGCTTTAATTTAAATGATGATTAAATGGACTTCTCGCCCAAACATCACACATAAGTACGTAATTCTTGCAAATGTAATTAGCCTTAATTAATTAATTATCTTTAAGAACATAATGATTCAAGAAAGATTCAGTGTGTTCATAATGAGGTACCTATATACTTACTTACATATTAAAGGACCGACCCGCAGACGGGGAAACCGCATAAGGAACCGAACTTGCAGAGCATCAAGATGGTAGGATCAGTAAGATTTGCAATATAGACTGAAGTATAATAATATTCTAAATACATTTAAAATACAATAAAAAATTTCTATACAAGATTAGTCCCGAAACCGAGATTATCCGGCTCTCGCCTTTCATTCGCTAGTCCAGACCTGGCAGACGCTGTGAAGGAGTATACCCGCACAAAGATGCAATACAATTGCAATGGCGCCGTAAACGTGCACATCAGCTCATTATAATTGTAGGTAATGCGTATGCTACGTCGGCTATGAGAGCCTGTTTCTGATCACATGTGGTCGTACCGGTCGTGTTTAAGCTATTACGAAATAACCTGCTGAATTTTGCCTGTGAGCAGAGCCATACTATCTGTGCATGAACTGTAACTAGGGATTGCAATCCGGTCCGGCGGATCCGGTAATCCGGCCGGATCCGGCACATTTTCCATGATACCGGATCCGGCAAATATCACCGGATCCGGTCCCGGATCCGGTAAAGTGAATCAAAGCGCTAAAATATAAAATAACAGCTTAAAATTTAAAAGTTCTCGCCAGTATTCGAATTTTCTCGCTCGCAAACAGCAACACAATAACTTGTTTGTTAGTTGACGCCAGTCTTCTAGCCGACGAAATATGTGTCGTGAGATTTCCGTGCACCGTAAGTACTGGATTGGTTTATATTCAATTTATTGTGTTGTTACATTGTAATTTAATGTACATGTTCTTTCGTTTTATTTTGTACAAACCATTTTAGCCCACTTATAATAAGTGTTACCTGCATTTAAAATATAATGAATAAATATTTATAAAATTAAATAGAGAAATATATGTTGACTTTTGACGACCGGTCTGACCTAGCCAGTGGGTAGTGATCCTGCCTGTGGAGCCGCGATCCTGGGTTTTCGAATCCCGGTAAGGACAATTATTTGTGTGATGAGCACAGATATTTGTTCCTGAGTCATGGTTGCTTTCTATGTATTTAATTTTAAGTATTTGTATATTATATATCGTTGTCTGAGTACCAACAACACAAGCTTTCTTAAGCTTACCGTGGGGCTTAGTCAATTTGTGTAAAAATGTCCTATAATATTTATTATTCTCTTTATTTATTTTTCTTCTTAAGTTAGGTTAATTATAATATGAATATAAAAGTAAAATATAAAAACACTTACAAAACAATAAAAAAAAGTTATAAACACATTATAAAAAACCTAACCTAGGGTGCCGCCGGCAGCGGGGCAGGATATTTATTTATTATTATTATTTATATGTTATTTTGTTCTCTTTATTTATTTTTCTTTTTCTTTTTTTATTTTGTTATTATTAGAAATAAATATGGTCCAGCCACTCTGACGTTCATCAAATTCAGGGCCGCTTTGAGATCGTCCCGTCACTTTTCTACTCAGATTAATGGAATTTCAACGACCACTCTGTGCACAGTAAAAAAACCGGCCAAGTGCGAGTAGGACTCGCGTTTCTAGGGTTCCACACATAGGTCCGACTCACGCTTGACTGCACATTTCTAATAGGTTTTCCTGTCATCTATAGGTATAGGTAAAGAACATTAAGAACTATATTGAGTATTTTTTTCAAAATTTTAGACCAGTAGTTTCGGAGATAAAAGGGGAAGAATGGTCATTTTTTGGCTATTTTCTTAAATAACTTCGAACCTATGTATTTTAAAATTATATAAAAAATATGTCCATCCTTGGGTCACTAATTTACATATGTGTACCAAATTTCAACTTAATTGGTCCAGTAGTTTCCGAGAAAATAGGCTGTGACAGACGGACAGACAGACAGACGCACGAGTGATCCTATAAGGGTTCCGTTTTTTCCTTTTGAGGTACGGAACCCTAAAAACTAAATCGTTAGCCTGAAACTTTTAGATACACTGCATCCATCACCCGCTCAATAACTGTGAGCTAAGTGAATCCGTTTTTTATGGAATTGCCACTTAAAGTAATTACCTATTAGTTTGTATTGGTATGAAATATAGGGAATAGCTAAGTACAGCTTGGCAAAAAAGAGTAGAAATTAAAAAGTGGCAACACTGTAGTGTCGTCCCTTTCAAACCAATTAATATAAGAAAACGGGACGACACTACAGTGTTGCCACTTTTTAATTTCTACTCTTTTTTGCCAAGCTGTAATCATTGTAATCAAGTTCAAATAGGTATGTACCTATAGAAATTCAACTTTTGGTATGGAAATTATGTGTTGTTCGTTTGACAGCAGGTATGATACCAAAGCCGCTTCTACTTATTTCCAAAAGAAAATAAACAATATCATGAAGGATCCAACTAACAAATTGCCGTATTCGAACTTCAAGATATTCATAAGAGACGACACGTACTAGATCCATTCTAGATACGTTATGGTTTAGATATCAAGTAGTTCTCTTTTGCAGCGCAATTCGGGCAACCAATGTCACTTTTACGTTAGATAGAGTAAGATATGTATTGTATTAGATGTGAATTGGATCTCTAAGTCATATCCTGTGGTAATCGTTCAAAAGTATCTCTAGAATCGCGCAAATGTCAAATTTGACTGGTTAGATCTTTAACATATCGTTATCGTATCTTGGTGATGTCTAAAAGATATCTAATAGATGTCTATTTCAAAATCCGAATCGGGCCCAAAGCCCTTAATTTGGGGATGGCGTGGTGCGCCGTGTTTTGACCGGATTGATTGTAACAAGTCCCGAAATTATATTATTTCTACCATTAGACTATTTTTACCGTTTCATCAAGACATGCCGAAAAAAATATGTCTGATGTTATATATAATGGGCGGCAAAATAGCTTGGGCGGGAAATTGCTGTTTAATTTTGAAAATACGAGTAGGTAAATAAAACCAAGATAAGACTTAAAACTAAAAATGGTATTTTACTTTTAATCATTTAAAAGTCAATTGAACCAGCAATCAAGAAAACAACTCATTTTTTTGTTGCATTTGATTACTTTACCTCACATGTGAATAAAATGCAAGTCCCGAAATTATATTATTTCTACCATTAGAGTATTTTTACCGTTTCATCAAGACATGCCGAAAAAAGAGTCTAATGTTATGGCCGGCAAAACAGTGGTAAATTTGTGTTTATTTAAATTTGAAAATAAATGACACCAAGATAAGACTTAAAACTAAAATGGTATTTTACTTTTAATCATTTAAAAGTCAATTCAACCAGCAATCAAGAAAACAACTGAATTTTTTTCCATTTGATTACTTTGCCTCACATGTGAATAAAATACAACATTGCTATCGGTTTTTGAACAACCAAAAGGTAATTAAACGGATTTTTTCCAGAAACAAAGAAAACCATGCTTAGTGTAACAGTAACATAATGAAAATGGGAAAATTAAAAACAAACCAACTCCAGTTTCTCTTATAATCGAACAATCCAAGCACCAGCCCATTCGTTATCTTGATGACAAGGTTGATGGATTGACTAGTCAATTGTGTCGTTACTAAAATGTCGAATGACTACTACATAGGTATAAATATAGTATGAAAATCTGACGCTTATACTAAATTTATAGTAGCTCTGTGCAGAGTAAGCATAGACGGCTGCAATGACGCACGCAAAATAAATATCGTCTAACAATTTGAAAATATATATAATACTAACTAAACGCATGCAGTGATGAAATAGGTAATGACATAATATCTAAAATTATGACATTTACCTACAGTGATTGCCTTTAAGTGGAGGATCAATAATTAATTATGGCTACAAATATAATGACCACCAAAAAATTCTTTGGTACCCTAAATAAAAAAATCATGCTTACCAAAAAAAATTACTTAACACCAAAAAAATAAGGCCTAAAATTACAAATGTACCACCATTTTAATTATGACTGCACTTCAAATTGTATTCGAATACCAAATATATTGAATGATTACCAAAAATCATTAATGATCACCAAATCTTGAAGACCAAATAAATGCGATATTTTCACCTAAATAAACCACTATGATACCAAAAAATTTATACATATTACCAAATAAAGTAAAATGATGCCAAAATTACTAGCCCCTCCCGCTCAACCCCCGCACCCCGCACCGCATAACTTAGGTAGGCATACTGAAATGCTACTAGAAAAGTATGTTAGGTTAGGTTTGTACTGCTATCAGTTAAGTGGGCTAAGTTAACACTGCGACCCTTACAGAAACGAATTGCTACTAGAAAAGTGGGTTAGGTTAGGTTTGAACTGCGACCCTTACAGAAAAGAAATGCTACTAGAAAAATGGGGTAGGTTAGGTTTGAACTGCGACCCTTACAGAAACGAAATGCTACTAGAAAAGTGGGTTAGGTTAGGTTTGAACTGTGACCCTTACAGAAACGAAATGCTACTAGAAAAGTGGGTTAGGTTAGGTTTGAACTCCGACCCACACAGAAACGAAATTCTACTAGAAAAGTGGGTTAGGTTAGGTTTGAACTGCGACCCTTCCAGATAAGAAATGCTACTAGAAAAGTGGGTTAGGTTAGGTTTGAACTGCGAACCTTACAGAAACGAAATGTTACTAGAAAAGTGGGTTAGGTTAGGTTTGAACTGCGAACCTTACAGAAACGAAATGTTACTAGAAAAGTGGGTTAGGTTAGGTTTGAACTGCGAACCTTACAGAAACGAAATGTTACTAGAAAAGTGGGTTAGGTTAGGTTTGAACTGCAACCCATACAGAAACGAAATGCTACTAGAAAATTTTGCTTTGCTTTAATAGGATAGCAAGATTTAAAAATTTGGTTATAATTTTACATTAAAATGGAGTTCTAATTTTGGTGGTCATTTACTATTTTTGGGTTTACAATGATTATTTTGGTGTCATTTTATTTAATAGGATAGCACGATGTAAAAATTTGGTTATCAATTGACATTAAATTGGGGTTTGAAATTTGGTAATTATTTACAATTTTTGGGTTAATAATGATTAATTTGGTGTCATTTCCTTTAATAGGATAGTAAAATGTATTAAAATTGGTAATAATTTCACATTAAAATGGTGTTATAATTTTGGTGATCATTCATTATTTTTGGGGTGGTAAAGTAGATTTTTTTGGTATTAAATTTTATTAAATCTGGTGATCAGTTAAATAGCAGCCATTAATTATTACTTATAGTATGTAAATTGTATCTTCTGTTGGTGATCCTAATAAACCAATAAAATCAATTTCAGTACCTATACTTGTTTATGTTTAGTTAGTAGTGTTTCGGAAGTAGGTATTGTCACCCTCTATTTACGGGGCGATTCGAACTTTAAGATATCGCGCCGTTAGACATTCACTAGATATGAAATAGTAAAGATATGTGACGTTCCACGGCAAAAGGTACCTTATGGCAGCTGGCGCTTACGCTTATTATTAACGCCGCTCCAATATTCAGTCGGGGTAATGGTACCTTTCGCCGTGGAACGTCACATATCTTTACTATATCTTATCTAGTGCATCTCTAATTCATTTCCCGAATCGCGCCGTTATTTATAACTTATTTAACTTGATTTTGATTAGGCACAACAGCAACATAGCCCAGATACATTATTCATGCATAAAATAATCTATGTATGTAGGTAGTTAAGTTAGCGACATCATTTTAGATTTATATGATTTCAGATTATAACAAAACTTCTTACGTGGTCCTGTTCTTAAACTTTTTCCGTGATATTGTTAGTCTAAATATGTAGGTATATAATCGTAGTTGTCAGGAAAGGGAGCGATTTGGCTAGTTCCGGAATATTACGGTTATACCATATTAACGTTCTTCGCTGGGGAAATTTCAATGTAGCTTGTGGCCATTCAGCGTAATATTAACGACATATCATCATTGGCCACATCATCTGTTGTAGATGTTAGTTGCGGCGCTTGTATGTTTATGGGGTCCCGCATCGCCGTTGAGGTCTATAAAGTCCTATAGCAGCGCGGCATTTCTTGCCACATCGATCGCACACAAAACGCGAGTCTGCAGGAGGTGGTACAGCACGACGAAGACTTTTCCGCTTAAGGTTCTCCAGCCAGTCATCGTCATGCTTGCAAAGTTATAAAGTAAAGATCTTGCTTGAAAGTCTTTATTAAGTATAAAAAATTAAAATATTAATAGGTATGGGCATCAAAAGGGTGTGGTATTTCGGCGGTTCCGGGGCAACCTGCCGAATCCTACGCCGAGTCACGCTGTTACGTCGTTGCCCAAAATACAATGTTTCATTTGTATTTTGTTTTTAAGTATATTGTTTCTATTTTGTAGTTTCATAGTGTAGGTTTTACGGCTTAATAATTAATTTATTAATTAATAAAATAAAATCACCTTCTTCACGTCAGTCTCTGCGAGCTCACTCTACTGGGACTGGGCAAATGTTTGATTAGGAGGCTTTTAGCCTAATCTGCCATTTTCGAATAGCATTTAAAACATTACTAGTAATTCTATGATTCAGTGACAGATACACAAATCTCTGCTGTAACATACACACATATAAGGCAAACACACGAATGTTTAAAAAACTTATCTCTATAGCCACTCTATAGTATATTTTATCATATTTTTCAGTAAGTATTAATTACCTAATGTATATTAGGTAATTACGTATTCATAATTCACCTCTCTATTATTTTTTCGTTCCTGTTAAATTGTCTTAATTCATCGTCATCGCACCGGATTACACACGAGATTATAGATTTACATGTTACGAGCATGAGACGTATACCTACGTGATTTCACCAGCGTCGTGAGAGCGACATTTACCTATGCCTAAGAACACAGGACGTCTGCTCACTTAATTCGCAAACCATTTTACATCTGGAGCTCGTTCCTAGTGTAAGTTGGCCCCTAGATTCGCGGGAAATCTGTGAAATAGGAGATCACGATTGTTTTGAGTCGCTAGGTCCTGAGAGTCCCGGTATGTTTTGTGAAAGCCCCGCAAGCTCAGAGGGCCTACCGCGAACCATTTTCGACGTTTTGCCTATGTCACACTTACGTACGAATTTACAAGTGCGACAGAGAGGCAACACGTCGAATATGGTTCGCGGTAGGCCTACAGAAACCGTGTCAACCGCCACTCTTGATCCGCTTAGCGCCGAGACATGCCATTAAATACGTAAATGTTTTCTCAACCACCAGTGCCATGACTTCTTCAGGTAATTGTCAAAGAGCTTAGCTTATTGCGTTTTCAGGGTGAACATTAAAAATGAACTAAAGAGATTCACCTACATAGAGTATACGACAGCATTGTGAATAATAATTCGTTTAAACGTAAGTAGAATTAGATAAGAAAGTGTAAAAATCAAAATAGTATTTACTTACACTACTCACGTCCTTTAAGCCATCAAGAATATTACTTACATTCCCACCATAACGCAGTTCTTATTAAGCCATTTTCTACGTAACTATAGTAGGTAGATACGTATACCCTATGTGTATATGTCGATACCTACATAGATTGCCTAGTTATCTACCCACGAGTATAAAAAGGACAAAAGGAGCAAAAGGACAATGTTTTTGTAATTACGTACGTAACGTAATTAAGTCAATCTATGAATCCATTATTTCCAATCGATCGGCTAAGGTGTTTCATTATTGCTCCGCGCCCGGTGTCTCAAAGGGGTGGAAAGTTCTAAAATTAGATGTTCGAGCCTCGGCACTCACTTGGTATAAAAGAATAAGTAGCCTTGATGGTAGATACTCACAATGGTTGGTGGTTTTACAGGATGTCCGGTGGCAGATTTATGTTTGTAATATTAAATAAAAAAACAACGGTAGAAAATTTATTTACATCTATTAGAAAAGAGCAACAAATTATATCCTCTAAATGAGCTCCGTGAACACATACGCGTTCTTCGAAGCGGAGCCTCGAGATTAGCACTAAACGCTGCAGAATAGCCGGCGAAATGTTGCAGGTTTCATTCGAGGTACCCTCATAAAAAAAATCCATAGGGGTCAAATCGGGCGATCGTGGTGGCCACGTGATATCACCAAAACGGCATATCAATTTTATAGGGAATTTTTACACTCCGGCAGTATGGGGCGTAGCACCATCTTGCTGAAATCAGGTGTGTGACAAGTAAGATGGATGTGCTAGCAAATTTGGCAAAAAGTAGGTAATCCACTATCATTTGTCTAGAGTCTTTACTATTGACAGTAACATGCTTAGCCTCTGGAATTCTCAAAAAAATGGGATTCGTGGACTTTCTTCCAAACTCCGCTGCACACTCAATCTGTTTTCCGGCGTCCGAGTGTACCGGCTGGGGCTTGGTCTTGGGATATTCTGGACCGAAGAAGTTTCGCGAAACCTTTGCATCCATGACCGAATCAAATAACACTCGGGCCATCACTTACACGACGAATATTGAAATGTGAACAAAATTTTCGGTACAAAAACCAGCGAATCGTTAGCATTAAAATAGGCTTAAATTGCGTAAGCACGCTGAGATACTGACAACTGAGACATATTGAAAATAAAATCCGCAACATTTAATTTTCTAATGCCATCAAATATCAAAATGTATTTGTTTAGTTTTTTATTGTAAATTGACTTTGAAACTAGAAATCTGCCACCGGACACCCTGTACTATAGGTAGTGATTTATCGTTGGTCTAAATTTTGTATTAGGCTTAACGTCAGGTATACCTAGTACAAGTATATTCCTCTGTTGTAAGCAATTAACTTTGTGGATTCAATTTACATTAATGTATGTGTGGAAAGCATCCACTCCCGTCCTTTCCTCCACTCAACCTTGTTCGTTTGTACTTACCCGACAATCCGGATTAGATACAATGCGTCCAAGTCGTCCCGCTATCTCCTTTTCGGTCCGCCTGAAACCCGGCCTGCACCATCGATGTAACAAAATATTAAGTACCTACACGGTGAAATATTTAATAATCGGTGATCACAGACAAAACATCCTCCAGACTGAGCATAGTCACGCTACCCCCTCTGCCACGCATACGGTAATTTTAAGTTGAAATTAATTTTTAATTGAAATTTATTGCCACCCTACCAATAGCTAGGTATTAGCATGGCATGGTCAGCCCTACTCCATTTTCCGTACCGGGCAATCACTTTTCAAATCGTTCAAACTCCAATGTGTACTTCAATATATCCTTCCTATAAACGCTCTTACTTATGCGTTGGGAGTTGGTTGGGAGTGTTAGACACACACCAAGTTGACAAATTCTACAGAACTTTAGTTTAGGTACTTAGGACCCGTATCGTCAAACTTCGCTGTCAGTCTATCGGAGTTTCAGTAATGTTGAACACTGAACATCTCGAACATTATGGCGAATTTGTGACCCTACCTTAAAATTAAATAAGATCCATCTCTAGATTCTAGTACGAATTGAAAATCTTTAGGGCAAAAAGGGTCTTGACTTGACTTACTGCCGTATTCGAACTTTAAGATATTCACAAGAGACGACACGTACTAGATCCATTCTAGATACGTTATAGTTTAGATATGAACTAGTTCTCTTTTGCAGTGCAATTAGGGCAACCAATGTCACTTTAACGTTAAATAAAGTAAGATATCTATTAGATGTGAATTGGATCTCTAAGTCGTATCCTGTGGAAATCGTTCAAGAGTAAGTATCTCCAGAATGTCAAATTTTAGAGTTAGTTTTAGAGTTAGACCAAAAAAAGTCTACAAACACTTTGATAGCACCAAGGCTCGGAATCGGTTTTTTTTTCGAGCAACACCGGCTTCCGACACGTCGGAAGGGAGGGGCCCAAGCGATATCTCACCGTACAAATCATTCTGCCATTTTTCGCGGGGGGAAGGTGCACACAGTCGCACTTCTCACACACTTACATACAAAATCCAATCAAAGGCCCTACCGCGAACCACGTTCGACGTGTTGCCTCTCTATGGCACTTGTAAATTCATACGTAAGTGTGACAGGGAGGCAACACGTCGAACGTGGTTCGCGGTAGGCCCTCTGTAATGACGACACAAATACATAGAAAATGACACACGTCAAAGACAAATCTTGCAAACCTCGATCTCTTTTTGTGTACGGACGAGTGACTAGTGTCACAACACGCACACTAACACATTTTCGTTGAAGTATGTCATTGTATTCTGAGAGATGAGAAGTCGGATTTGTCGCTCGACCGATCCGCAATTTGTACTGAGCGAGCAAAATCGATAAATCCAACAATTACTTGAGACTAAAATATAATAATTGTATTTAAATGTAATTAAACGTATGATATGTAAAAAAAAATATTACATGTGAAATGTAACACTTTCATTTTGTAAATTTGATGTCCCCGACCTCGTTTTATAACAAAAAACCGAGCAAACAGGCATTTTTGTGCAGCAGTGTTCACGCGCGCGTCTGGACTCGGTCTAGTGAAAAATCCAAGTGCAACTAGTTTTATTACCCGCGCTAGATTAGATTGACGTGCTAATCTTGTACCTCGGCAGAGGGGAAATAGTGGGAATGCCGCCTCCCTTCCGTGTTGCTCGAAGGTTTTTTTCTTCATGCAAAAAATACAGGTACCTATTATTACGTTCTTTTTCATTCTTTGGTTTATTTGATTTTTATTGTTACCTTAATACATCCTACGTAAAGAGCATAAAATAATTAATAATATTGGGCTATTTCGGGGTTTAAAAAAAACGGTTTCGAGCCTTGGATAGCACACGCAGTGCAAGTGTCATTTTAAACGTCAAACTTCTATGAAATTATGACTTATAGATAACACTTGCACTGCGTGTGCTATCAAAATCGTTGCAGACTCCTCATGGTCTAACCCTAGTAAGTGATGAGTAGATAAAACTGGATGTTTTACCATTTACATGATTCAATATCGACACAAATCCTAGTTAAATAAATTAAAAGAATTAAAATAATAATAATTTATTCATTAAGCATAGTTTACTTATTATTACTTAGAGTAGGTATCTACGATCTAGCAACTATAGTTTTCATTAGGTAACGTTTTGGTTCCAAGAAGGAATTAATTCTAATGAAGGAGAGTAATACATACAAATGGGACGCTGAAGTTAAATCCAAAAATACCTAAAGTAAATTGGGTACGGTATTTTGTTCAAAGGAGTACCTACTTAATTTTAATGAAAGCCTCTTACTATCTCTGTATCTTAAGGTATTAAAATAAAAGTAAACAAAATTTACCTTCAAATGGCTCATTAAGCCAGTTGAGGTACCTAGCTAGATCAAAACATTACATGATCAAATAATGTAGGTTAAAGTCAGGTCGTTCAGTGACAAATCCAGGCGATTTTTGTTTTGGTTGGTTAACCAATAAATTTTATAAATACCCGAAAAAATATTTATTTACTTTTATTTAAATACCTAAAGATACAGACTATAGCCCCTAAGGGACGTTGGACCGATTCCTCATTTACCAATTGTTATGGTTTGAGCTTGTTATGATACGACCCTGACTGCCGATAGTCTTGGTGATTGGTGTGAATCTCACACACGACTTTCATTGTCCCATGACTTTTAATTGCTCGCCTTATATGATCAATAGTTTTATTATCTATTACAGAAATATTCTACCGTGCTGAGCCAAAAACCTATTACTTTTGTCTATTACATGCATAATCGGCTTTACAATATATGTAAGTACCTACGAGTATATAACAGTAGATAACTAACCTCAGCACAACTACAGCATAAGCATTAATAGCAGAGGCTAAAACAATGCGCCAAAAGTATCTGCTACCCTTGTATTCAGACCAGGCTTTTTAACTTCTTTAATATCTAACTTTCTTATAATTCGAAAAAACTGGAAGTCGCCAGTCTGCCTCCAAGAACGTAATGTCACGTTCGGAACGCCAGGATGCATCAGTAAGTGCACTCGACAGTTTCTTTTTGGTTTCAATAATAGTTAACTGAAAGTGTTATACAGTGTCACATCGTAACTCAGTATTGAATAGTTATTATAGTTATTTGTTAGGAAAAATTACAGTTAGAGTAACAAGTACAAGTTACACTGCACACTTGACACACACACACACACACACACACACACACACACACACGAGTACCTATGTACACTTTATGTGCCAGTCTTGGACGAGGTTGCACTAGTATTCACATTGGCGTACCACGTCACGTGGTGAGTATGCCCTTCGGCTGGCAATCAGAATACACCGTGTTTAGTAGCATTTCGGTATACACAGCTTAGTATCCCAGTCTCTTAATAAACCGGGATTGCACCAGCATTGGCACTCTGTACTGGCGTGCCACGTGGCGGTATGGAAGCCCCGAGGCGGACAGGTGGGCTCCAATCCGCAGCCGGGGCCGCCGGGGTGGTACTCGCCTGGCGGGCACTGCTCGGAATCTGAAATTTAGTTTCACGATTCAAAATTCTATAGGTAGGAGTCAAGTGCACTTTTACATTTTGACTTAGACTTTAATTTTTCTCTATTAAATTACCAAGTAGCGCTTTAGTAATGTCTCCTATAGGAATGCAGACAGAAATTCAGCAAATGTTGGCATATGGATTATGGTACCTACAGGTTTACCAAGTAGGTAGGTAGGTATTTAGTCGTAGTCTGAGATTTTAAATATTTGTTTTTAACTGTATTCAGATAGTTAAGCATTGACTTTCAATTGTACTTAGGTAATAAAGATAAATATTTAATTTTGTTTACTTACTAGGTAGGTATACTTATTTATAAGTAATCTTTAGACTTTCGACTTTGCAAGTGCCACTAACCTTTACCTACACTATAAGTAGGTACGTATGTGAGGATACCTAAGTACCTAAGTATGAACTTCATTGTACGTATCTAACGCGACTAGGATAAATGAACCTTGCGATTTGCGATCACCCTGAGAAAGATGGACACTCATGTTTCCATACCGGTCGGGAAAACCCAACTACTTCCTACAAATAGCTACGTAGTTTACTACGTCGGCTATGATCTAACCAATTCGTGACTATTGTATTAGCTATACCTAGCCGGTTTACTTAATTGGAGAAAAAAATCAGCTTCAAATATTTACTCTGCTATATAACGAATTACACTAAGTATATGTATATAGGCATCACAATATTAATTGACTCAATAAATTGTAGGTGCAATTTTTTTCTATGAGCTAACCGTAGCGGGTGTAAATGTCGGCGGCCGATCGTAAGATCAGTGCCCTATCCCACAAAACTTTACAAGTGTACAATTCGACAAAATTGTTAAATTGTAAACAAAAAAATGTACCACAATAATTACAAATATGTATTCATTACAAGTCTGCAGTATACAAATATGTAATTTTTGCTAAAGCGTATCACAAAGAATAAAGGTATGTCACGACAGCTACATAATTGTAGAATTGTTGATTTGTAAATATACAAGTGAAAAATTGTAATGTTACAACTACAAATATGTAATAATTTATTTTGCTTCTTTAATGTTGAAGGTAGTTTCACTTTATACGCAATACGCAAAAATTACATCAATTATACAGGGTGAAATTTAAATCACTGGCCATATTCATTCCCGGCACTAGGTTACACTTAAGGAATCTATTTAGCGAAAAAAAAGAGTACACTTTTTTTTTAATTTTAATTTTTCAATTTTTAAATATTTTCTACGAGTCGTGGTCACCCTATTACCACAAATGTAAACAAACCTAATAGTAGGTTTTAACAACAACATCAGCAAAACCCTTATCTGACCTTCACTAAACCTTATAATCGTTGCAATAGGGTCCATCCAGTTAGTGTTGGCGATGGTAGGCAGGTTTATCAATTTCGAGGGTAGTCTAAACTAAACCATTCCGCGCTAGCGGTAAACATAACGGTAAGCATAAATGATTAGTCACTCGTCACTCGCCAACCTTAAAATAATAATCGCGCGCGTACTAAGGTTAAAAAAAATGTTTTCGAACCGGGAATATTACGAAGTGGTACGGTGTTATTTATTAAGTGGTGAGTGTTTACGTGGTGCACAAAGATTATACGAAATGGAATCCGTTCCACGCCTTCGCAGACAAGGATTGAATCCAAGAGTACCATCTCGTGGGACTTTCGTTAATTGCGTCGATTTTTAATGAAATGTACGTAAGTTGATTCAATTTTTTAAATACGCCTGAATGCAAAGATTCCTGATCTAGTTTTTACTCATTGTTTTTAAGCCACGGACGTTTTGTTAATAATCATTAGTCAGAAATAACATTTTAGATTAAAAATGGGTTGCCTTTGCATTTTGACGGTTCTAAGCCCGTTAATATGAAAGGAAAAATTAGCAACTTATGTAGGTAATCTCGCTGCAATAGGGTTCATAATTGGTGACGCGATTGCAAACAGCGGGAGGGGCGGGGTGTCAATGACCTTAACTGATAAGAGAGAAGCGGGTGTAGTGGGTAGTTGTCGGTTCACCATAACGTACGAGGTTTTTAGGACAACTTGATGATGAGTTATTTCGAAAAAAATGTACTGAGCGGTATTAAAAGAAAAAACACGTGTTTAATATTTTTTCGAGTTCTTTCGGTTGTTTCAATTTGGCCAGTGAATTAAATTTCACCCTGTATTTATATAGTGATCTTGATCTATCTACGAGCATTTACATACTAACTGACATTACAATGGATTTGCAAGCTAAACTGACCATTATATTATAAACCTCATAAATGTAAACAAAAACTTTAGTAAATTTAGTGATAAATTGATGCACACTATGTAAAACAAATGGAAGGAAAAAGCGCAAAATTTAAATGATTTAGGAATAATGGAGAAAGATTGGAAATACTTAAAAGGGACACTATGTGGTAATATTGGAAAAGGCGTACGTTGCGTACAATTTGAGTATATGCATTTTTTTGTCCAGTATATATGAGTATTTCGTAAATTAAATTAAAGCTAATTAAAATTGGGATTATATATGTATGTAGGTATATATGAAATTCATGACACTTAGGATCACTATCACTGCTACTTGAACTAAATATTTCGTGGTAGGTATATATACAAAGGGTTGGAATAGCTAAAAATGATAAAGTTACTACTGCAATTACTAGTATTCGTATAGTAGCAATTGTAGCAAGAGGGTGCGACACACGTTTAGAGAATTGTTAAATTGTAGGTACAATTCTACATATATGTATAATTATTACTACAATTTAATGTAGCACAAAATAATTGTCAGCTACAAATTTGTACATTTTCCGGAAAAGATATATAGCGTATGTAAAGTTTTGTGATACAACAAATTGTAGACTTGTGATACAATTTACATATTTGTAAGAATTTTCCACTACAAATTTGTTACTTGTGGTACGCACATTTGTATTATTACAAACTTGTAACTTGACACTTGTAAAATTGTAATTGTAAGTTTTGTGGGATAGGCCACAGGCAGATCGTAATGTTCCTGTGTAATGTTTTGACGATAGTCACATTAAACCAATATATAACTATGTAGGTAAGATAGGCTCGTTAAGTTGCTTCAGATGCCCGAAGGGCAAACTGCCCAGAAATAGGAGCCCCGCATTCAGGGAACAAGTCATTTTCACATTTCACGATATACCTGATCTTACGATAGCCGCCGACATATATATGTTCTGCCGTCAAATACAGTCAGCAATTTACCGCAAAACTAAAATCGAAATTTCGTCATCTGGCTCTTAATCGCACGAAATGTAAGAGCTATAGAGAAGCAGATACCGAAATTAGAATTTTCCTTTTTTTGCGGTAAGTCCTCTCTGATAGAATTACGAGTACAAAGACGCCAAAGAGCTGGTAATGAACAAATTAGATTATGTACCATTAAAATATTTAAATTTGGACAATTACCTCATTCGTCTGTTTAAATTAACTTATTTCGTAATAATGAAAGTAATAAGTAGTTAGGTACTTTTAGTGTCTATAATGTGATATTACACATTACAACTTAAAACCATTTACGCCCCGTTTCTCTGTAGTTATATAAAAATATAAATACATTTGAACTGTCAATTTATTTCGCTTTGTTTGTCCTAATAATTGTTGCATTTCTTTTCTCGGAGCAGAATAACAAAGATGTTACGCCGTATCGAAGCAAATAACTAAAGCAAAGTTAATGGCTATCATTACTTAAGAGTTGATTTTATAAAGATAATTTATTTGCATTAGACATTACCGATTTATACGTAAAACACATTAATTACCTACGTACCTTCGATAACATTCGATTCGGCGGCAGGCGCTGCCAAACTTGCACACCACAAGTTTAAAGAAAACACAAACACCAAAACACAGGTCTTCATCTTCGTTGTTAATTAATCCACCTTACTTTGTGAGATGTACGAGCGTTACTAACAAGTAAATGACGATGTTTTCCACATCCTATTCAATAAGTACGGATCTTATTAGGACTGCTAATTAATTCACAAAAAAATGTCTGCCGTGCTAATAACTAGTATAATTTAACCCCCACATTGATACCAACTCTTCAGAGTTGAAGTTCACACTTAAAGTGGGTGGCTTGAGTACGCTAAGTGAGAATGAATAACAGCCTTGTACAGTTTTAAGATCATGATGCGATTTCCACGGCTCTTATTATCTTCGTCACAAAGCCTAGTTTGGAAAACATATGTGCGTATTTACATGATTATTATAATAAGCGTGAAGTAAATGAGTAATCAGTATGACGCTATTTGCAGATGAGGTTATCAAAATTACGATTTATCTGGATTGAAGCATAATATAAGCAGTATGATTTATCTATTTAGTTTAGTGGGTCTGTCTGTATATCACAAGGTCTGGATGTTTTTTTTATTCGACTTTGACCCACTTCCTAGTTCCCCATTGGGTTGAAATGTTACATACCTACCTATGTAATACTAATAATTTACGTATATTGGATGACAATGCAATATTCTTATGCCATTAAACTTTTGACCGCCACAGGGAAAATCATCATCATCATGATCATCATATCAGCCAGAGGACGTCCACTGCTGGACATAGGCCTCCCTCACAGAGTGCCACAATGGCCGGGCTTGCGCCACCCGCATCCAGCGGACACCCGCGACCATTACCAGGTCATCAGTCCACCTTGTGGGGGGTCTACCCACTCTGTGCCTTCCGGTACGTGGTTGCTACTCGAGAACCATTCCGCCCCAATGGCCATCGGTTCTACGTGCAATGTCGAAAATGTGCAGGGAAAATCATAATGTTTAAAATGTTTGTAAAGAACACAGTCAAAAACTTAGGAAGGTAACCGTAACATTACCCGTTCAGACACTCAGCTGATTATGTTCCAAGGTTAACCGAATATCGTAGTTTTAGTATTTTAATTAAAATAATAATATTGATTTGCGATTATAATAACGTGCTAGTCAAATCAATGCCACAACACAAGTCACATTTTTGGAACGTGCAATCAAATTTGAACCTACAATGGATATGCTAAAGTTGAAATTCTCTTGGCTTGTATGTGGTCGACAAATCGTAACTATGCCTGGAAAATGGTTAACCCGTTATACTTTAGGTCCTTACGTTTTTTTTTACGTCCGATTAATGTTTTCTTAAGGTGATCTAAATAAATATAATGAAATGACCGGTGAGCAAAGAAACTAGTTACTACTACAAAGCAATCTCATTTTGTTGAAGCTCTTTACAAAATAATTTTAAGTAAATTCACAAGATAATAACAAGCAAACATTAAAAACCTAAAGTTGCCTGGGGCATCGTCCCCGGGACGCTTGCTGCGTTTCCCCGCTGGATTGCCAGACTTAGCTGCCGAGCGAAATATTCGCCCGCTCGAAAGTCGCCAGACAACCTGAGGTTGTCACAATCCTAAAAAACATTGAAACGAAGGCTGTTGGTGAGGATCGCCTTAGCCTGGACATGCTTATGCTGGTGGTGGATAGAATTGCTCCTATCCTATCCGAAATTATAAATTTTTCCTTTTCCACTGGTACATTTCCTGCTATGTGGAAACTTGCTCATGTTATCCCTCTTCCTAAAACTTCTAATCCCACATCCTTTTCCCAATATCGGCCCATCTCCATTCTACCAGTTTTGTCTAAAATCATCGAACACTTTGTTAATCGTCGCCTCCTTTCACATCTCCACAAGCATGATTTGTTGAATCGATTTCAGTCAGGTTTCCGCCCCGGGCATAGCACCGTCACGGCTTTGGTGAGGGTCACTGATGACATTCGTTTTAATATTGAAAATATAAGGGCTCACGGTTCTTGTACTTTTAGACTTTAGTAGTGCCTTTAATACGGTTGATTTTGATATTCTCCTTCATATCCTTCGTACGTTAAATGTTTCACATGCAGCTCTGTCCTGGTTCCGTAACTACCTCTTTGGGAGGCGCCAGCGTGTCAGGGTTGACGACAAGGTCTCTGAGTGGTGTGACCTTTCTGCTGGTGTCCCCCAAGGAGGGATACTCTCTCCTCTCCTTTTCTCAATATTCATTAATGGCATTACTGATTCATTAAATTGTAGCTACCACCTTTACGCGGATGATTTGCAGATATACGCAGCGGCTAGCATTGATGACTTTCCATCTTTAGTTGATAAAATTAATAGCAACCTTGAAACAATTCGTTGCTGGGCGAATAAGTTTGGTTTAAAAGTTAATGCAAAGAAATCGCAGGCGATTGTCATTGGTGGTCCTCACTTTGTGTCCAAATTGTCGGAGATGGTGGTACCCAAAGTACTTTTTGACGGAACAATTATCCCTTTTTCCTCTACAGTTAAGAACTTGGGTATCATCATTGATCAAACTTTGTCCTGGTCAGCTCATGTTTCCGACATTAGCAATAAACTTTTTGCGTCTCTCCACTCACTGAGGCGTCTTCAAAATTTCCTTCCTCTCCAAACTAAAATAACGCTTGCTTGTTCACTTTTACTTCCTTTGTTAGACTATGCTGATTCTGCTTTTCTAGACCTCAGTGAGGAGCTTCTGGATAAACTCGAGCGACTGCAAAATATCTGTATTCGATACATTTTCGGTCTGCGTAAGTTTGATCATGTTTCCCAGTTCCGATCTCAGCTTGGCTGGCTTCCGATTCGTCGTCGTCGAGATATGTATATCCTGTCATTGCTTTTCAATGTTTTATTCAATCCTGCTGCGCCACCTTACCTCTCCGAAAGATTTAGTTTTTTAGCTGCTGGCAGTGGTCACCGTCTTCGATCAAGCACCAATCTTTCACTCGCAATTCCATCCAATAAGACGCGCACTTACAAAAAATCCTTTACTGTCCACGCCGCTAAGTTATGGAACGAGATTCCGGTGTCCGTGAGGCAATCCCAATCTGTAGCATCACTCAAGGAGAGGCTTAGAAAATTGTGGCTTTCCGATACTTAGATAATTCTGTTTTTCCCGATTAGGTACCTATTTCTTTCGTTTCCTTTACTTTTCTGGTTCGAATTAATATCTATATATCTATTTATATTATATGTTGAGTATTTATTTATTTTTATTTATACCTATATATATTATATGTATATGTACTCTTGTATTGTTATATTTCTATTTATGTATATTTGGAGTAATGTGTATTCAAAACGTGCATTTTATTTATTTTAGGGATTGTACACTTTTGCTTTTGTTTGTCATTCATCGTTACTTCTGTTCTACTCATTTCCTCAAAGGTTAACTGGAAGAGATCCCATTCAGGGATAATTTCGCCTTTGTTGTATTTAATTGACTCTGTAACTGTGTTTCTCGTGTTTATATTTCTATGTACAATAAAGTAAATACATACATACATACATACAACCAGTCAAGTTTATTTGAAATTTCATTCACTACTTCTCTGGTGTGATGACCGTGGCCCAAAGGTTTCGACTGCAAGCCCCTCAAATACTTAATTGTCTTTTAAAAATAAATATTTGCGGCGCTTTTTAAGTTGGGCGTTTTCTGCAGCCGTCCCCGGTTGCCGTGCCGAGCGCTGGACGTGGGATGGAGCCAACGTATCCACGCAGGTCACATCCCACGCCAAGGGATGCTTGTTACAATCATCTTTTTGAGTACCTATTACTAAATTATTGTCTCAAATCGTACACTCCTAATAAGAGCAACACTTAGATATCTGGCCATTTGTATACCTTATTTCTTTACAGTAAGGTTCACTGTCAGTTAAAACGGACTTTGTGTTATAGAGGCCTTGACAAAAAGTTGTAAATTCGAAGCGAAGACGTCACAATGACCAACAACCAACGAGTGGCAAATTCTCACTGATACTATCAGTGGGAAGCCCGCACCTATTATGGTACGGTGTACCCACATAAAAAGACGTCATAATTAGCACCCACTTATGTTTAGTTCAAGGTGACACAGGAGATGTGATTTGGCGTCATTCGAATTTGTTCTGGCCCACCCACACATCTACAATGTACAAAATTGCCTGTCAAATCAAATCAAATTGTCAATGAATTTAAGAATAAACTAGACAAGCACAATGCAAACTCTACTCAACACTGAAAACTCGATTGATGGCTCTAGATACAGGCATTATCAGTTATTTCGACTGCCTGCCTGCTTCACAAATAATAAAAATAATAAGCCCGCAGGGCAGCTTGTGGCGAGCTGTTGGGGAGTAACGACCCCACGGACCCGAGTGCTCCCGAGAGTCGGTCAGGGTCTCCGTCTCCGGCGTGTCTTCGTCGGTCGGAGTGGACCCCAAGGGGTACAGGACTCTCAGCTCTGGCTTGCCTTCATTGGCCGTCCAGAGAGGAGTCGTTAGAGCTATATGCTCCAGGGGTGGAAGTGAAACATGCATAAGACGCGAGTTGGCACAGTGGCTGTTATAACAGCCACTGGGTAGAAAGCGGCGCACACCTCTCGACACCCCTGAGCCGCTTACACCAGTGTTGCTCCTGGTCGTCTTTACGACGACAGTTTCAGGGGCCCACCTAGTTAGTGGCAAGTCACCGCCTGCCTCGATAACGTGTAGAAGCATTGTTATGGCAGGTGTCCGGACCTCTCGGCAATAGCCCAATCTTTTGACCAGCCAAACTTCAACACCATAACCGACACTCTTCTCCACTGCATTTACAATAGCTCCTATGCCAGCTGGGACCGATTTACGGGTATCTATTTGTACCCGTGAATGGGTTCTAGCTGGTGTATTACATAACATCAAACTTGTCTTAAAGGGCCTCTGTGCTGTTGGCTTTGGCCCCAGGCATGCCTCCCAAAGGTCCGGGACCCCATGGTCCCGAGATATGGAAAGACATAAAAATAATAATAATAATTAATAGCGCGACCAATATCGGAATGATGTTATTGGAAGTTTTGAATTCAGATTGGGTAAACTATTTGCTTTTCTAACAGTATATTCCAAGATATAACCACCCACTGTCTTCTAATTGCAGCTTTTCGTATTTTCCAATCTGTTAACCTTATGTTCTGTATATTCAAGCCGGACACTAGCAGCCCCTATGGAGCGCATAAGCGGTCACTATTTTTCATTTGTGGACTAAACCAGGCGTGGTTCAGTCCGCGATTTGAGTCTTCTGTACCTAGTACTATTATTTTATTCTGTGACAAAACTATAAAAATTAACGGACCCAGGTGTGCATATATGTATATCATGTTTTTCTTAGTCAGACCAATAAATTTGTTTACTTTTTGGTGAAATAAAGAATCTTTACTTACACTATCTCCTGTCAATGTTTGAGGGAAAACTCATGGTGTCTTCTTTTACAAAGGTAAAAGAATGCTAAACAATTTGTGGTAAGGGCACGTATCAAAAAATTGTAAGGTCTATTAAAAGACATAATTTATTAAAAATTAATTAAACGTAGGTACATTACCTATTGACTTATATTAAACAAATAAAACTTATTGACTAGCTTGCCGTAGGTGCTCCCAAGGATCTTTAAGCATTGAAGGGTGCAAATATGCATCAATATTGCTTTTATCTCTGCCAAAACTACTGTTACTGTCACTCTGAAACAAGTACAAATAAGTTATTTATAAGCCTTCATACTACATATTTTGAAATTATATAGCCAACACTCAAAAGGTGGCGGGTACACACACAACGAGCCGCCTCGCGAGGCACTTCGGTCAGCCTGTGTAGAGCCTGTGTGCCTCAGCCGCATTGCCTCGGGCGAGGCACGTCTCCACCGACCCAGCTGCTTCGCGCGGCAATTTCCTTGTAAGGCGGCTCATTCCGTGTGGACCCTAATATAGTATTCTTTTATCTATGACTTTAGTTTTTGTGCCCTCCAAACAACTGCAAATGACTAGAAAACCTCAAGTGTTATTAATGAAATGTGCTATGAATGAACGAATCTACGGCGTGGGCTGCATGTAGGCAAAAAAATAATGGAAAAGTTGTTGGTGTAGAACGTAAATATCACGCTGCCGTGTGTAATTATTTACTTACCCCAAAACTACTGTTCCTTTGAGAATTATTAGCCCATCTGTTATTATGACCACTTCCTCTTCTATTGCCGTTCTGAAATCGGTTATTTTGATATCTTGGTTGACTTTGGTTTTGTTTCCTGTCTTGCCATTTCCCTTGCATAGGCGTGCTCTGATTGAAAGGTATAAAATCGTCGGACATATTTATAGTCAAAATATCAGTTGAAACAAAACAATACAAGTTGTTTTACTACACAAAATTTATAAAATCACAAAATAAACACAAAATTTTGACGAGATACGATACGCTATAATAATCTTTATTGATAGTTGACACTGACAACTCACGTCAGTTTGACGTAACTACAGATAGTACAACGATAAAGCTAGGACACAAACCCAACAAATTCCAAAGTACAATTCTAAACAAATTATGTGTGACCAACATAATAAAAAACAGCCAAGTGATTGTCGGACACGTATAATGGTTCCGCAGTGGTTGTGTATTAACACTAGTGGCTCTGTGAGCTGTAGACCTCGCGAGCACAGCTTAAAACTGAGTAAATTAAATAAAAAAATAAAATAAAAAACAACAATAACAATAATATTGATATGAAATTTAAGTGTAAAAAAATACAAAAGTTATAGCCCAGCATATAATTACTGGGGATCGAACCCAGACCTTCCGTGCAAACAAAAAAAGCGAACGTTTGCAAAATACACCATGATAGTTCTTACATGAGGTGACGAAATTTAGCTACTCATTCTCAAGTAAAAACTAAATATCTTAATACCTCCAAAACCAGCGAAATAAAATTTGTGAATTTTTGGCCATTTAATCTGTAAACATGTCTTAAAAAGAATACACTCTTATGATACCGATACGACTATTTGTTTAAGCGCGAGCTATCACAACACTTCCATTTTGAAAAATTTTCAAAAACCGGATCGACAAAAAATTTTATTGAATCATAGAATTCGGTTACAAAATTTCACGAGAATCGGTTAAGAATTGGACGTAGTTACGCGAAAACGTTCCAACCCACAGCGACCCCATTTTGAGATAAACGCAATTTTGTGTTTTAGCGGTACACTTTTTCCCTGTAATTATTTCAGGCAAATACTATTGGTTTTACTGTGGAATGCCAAACTGGTTATTCAATGATATGCATATTTTTTGTAAATACATAATACAAGGGGCATATAAATAGGTAAAACGAGTTTGAAACAGGGACCGTATAACCGGTTTTATTAAATACCTGTACATAAACTGTCAAACGAATACCGGTTAAAATGTTATACCTATATTCGAATTAGAGGTATTCCTGTCATTCCGTTTTTGTCTTTATCGCTAAACTACACTAATTGACAT
This sequence comes from Cydia fagiglandana, assembly GCF_963556715.1. Taxonomy (NCBI): domain Eukaryota; kingdom Metazoa; phylum Arthropoda; class Insecta; order Lepidoptera; family Tortricidae; genus Cydia; species Cydia fagiglandana. The sequence goes on from NC_085938.1 coordinate 11,973,867, forward strand.
AATGAAATACCGGTATTCATTAATACCTCAATAATAACAGGTATTCAGTATACCGGTAATGGTTATCGTATTTAATACCGGTATTCATTGCACTTGATCAAAGAGTAACCAAAAACTTGCGACAAGAGGTTAAAGTTGTTGTTAAGTCCTCATGCTAATATTGATCGCAGTACAAGCGAAATATTTCATAATTTAACCACGAGCGTAGCAAGTGGTTCGAAATTGCGACCGTTTCAAAGCACGAGGTTAATGAATGAATTAATGAAAAGAATGAACCCCAGAAAACATTTCCATATGAAATATGAGCGCCGCGCCGGCGCGCCGCCGCCGCCATCAAAATTTTCGCGCCGCCGCCGCCGCCAAAATTTTCGCGTCGCCGCTGCCGACACTGCGCTATCGCCGTGGCATCGGCGTGACCTTGTTAGATACTAGAGTCTGTCTAAGCTAACTTTGCACCGATTTGAAAAGAACAAAGTGAGGGAGTGTTATTATAATATAAACGTCATATTTTCATAGAAATTTGACATTAACGATGATATTTACACACGTTGTCGTTGCAAATGCTATGCAGATTAGTTTGATCGGGAATTTATTGCTTTTATATAAGGTGCTAACAAATTACAGCTTGGCAAAAAAGAGTAGAAATTAAAAAGTGGCAACACTGTAGTGTCGTCCCGTTTTCTTATATAAATTGGTTTGAAAGGGACGACACTACAATGTTGCCACTTTTTAATTTCTACTCTTTTTTGCCAAGCTGTAGGTATCGATATTTTAAGAGATGGTACTTTATATAAAAACAGTTAACTTTAAATAGAAATCAAGAAAACTCCTCATATCATATTTTTGTTTTATTTACCGAACAAAAAAATAAATTAAAATTATATTAATAAAATTAATTAAAAATAATCATTACGTGCATTTAACCACATAAAGAAAAAATACATAGAGTGCTCATGCTCACTCCATACATCAGTTTTGGTAACAAAAATACTATTCTTTTCGTAGTCAACATTAGTATCGAGTAACGGAATTATCAGTACTGCTACTTGACAATAGATGTTGCACCGACCGAAAAGTCTAATGCTCAACAACTTTCAGCGAATATTAAACAAGGATTAACTGGAACTTATTTTCAACTCCTTCTGCTTTAATATTAGTTGTAAATAGTTGTTCAATACAATTTTCGTGAGTCGCGACATTTGAGACATCTAGTATCAAGTAGCGGTACTGATAATTCCGCTACTCGATGCTAAATGTCAATTACGAAAATAATAGTCTTTTTGGTACCAAAACTGATGTATGGAGTGAGCACTCTATGCTTACTATATTTGTCTATGATTTAACTGACAAGATGTTTAACACTTTCTGTTTTGCCAACAATTAGGATTGTTCATTTTTTATAGACCCCCATTTTTATTTTATTTTCTGAAAATATAGGTTAATTTAAGATACCAATTTGAATGATTTAGTAATTCGTGGCTCGGTTGAATATTTATAATTTATTGAAAATATGAGATACGACTTCTCGTAAATTACATGTCGTCGGCTGATTAGGATAATGCACAAGCAACAACAAGCATTAAAAAAATAGTTGTCATTGTCAATTGATTGTAATGTCACCTGTCGACAATGTCAGTGTCACGAGTTTCTATAAATAACAATCGTCTGGAATGGAAAACTCGTTTATTTTGAATCATTAATTTCAAAATACCTACGCTATAAATTTGAGAAAGCTGATTCCAGAAATCTGCCTAAGTTATATAATATAACTTAGTTCTATTGGAGTTTGTATCCATATAGCATCCAACTCCAACCATAACTTGGCTGAAATCAAGGGAGCAAAAATACAAATGTATGTTACCTACATCATATATATTTTAACTGATTCGATTTGTAAGAAGATTGGATTCATAAAATCGTTACAAGCGTCCATTGCTAAAGGTAGCTTAGCACCCAGTGGGTGCTTTCTGCCGGCTTGTCACCATTGTTTGGATATTGTACTACATACTTATACTACTATATTAGGAACATGCCAATTTTGCTAATTATATCCTATTATTTCAGGTCATCGTGATTCCTATTTAGATACAGCTGTGAGATATGTAACTGCACTTGGGCCCAGAACAAAGTTGAGCATTTTGTATTGAAACGAACGTCATATTAATTATTAATCGTCGTAATACTTTACGACCGTAAATAATGCCTGGGAACAGAGGAAATAACAAACCATACACTTCTCTTCTGGATGGTCAACAAGAAGCCATCATTGTCAGATGCTCGTGCAGAACATGATAAACATACATTTAATGTAAAGTTACTATTTTTTTTGGAAACATATATAACATATTTCCCAAATTAATAAAAAAGTAGGTAAACAAAAACATGTTTTATTATTCACAACTCTTTATTAAGTCTTGTCCACCATGAAATCAGCAGCTTGAACTGCAACATGTACCTGGAAATTAGAAATTATATATTTTTAAAGCAGTTTCAGGCTGAATTTTGAGTATGGCTATGTATTCTTGTATATTCCTTCTTTCTAGTAGGCACCATCTCTGTTTAACGGTTTGCCTTTAGATACTCTGGCTACATTACCACAGAAAATAAATAGATACCACGACCCTACCAATAAAGTGAGCTTTTAAATACTTAATTGTAGTAAATTAATATTAATTTTATACTTACATCAACGTGATTCTCACAGCAATACTGTGTGTAACACGTGAAGTAGGTAGGTATTCCAAGTTTAATTCACGGCACCATCTTTCACGTCGTAGGTCTTCGTGGATTCGAACTATTATTTTTGTGAATCATTCCCACACATAGGAACAAGGTTTTTGATATATTATTAAGCAATGAAATCTACTGTTTAGGTATTAATTATAAATCAAATTGTAACAAACAAGCGCAGCGGTTTAACTGAAAAATGTTGTTATGACAATCGATGACAATGATAACTTTGACAATACGTGAGTGACGGATTTATTTACTATGGTTCGATAACTTTTATTATGCAATGACTTTACACTCAGCCCAGGAGAAGGTCAAACTAAGGTCATAAGGATATTTGTTGAAATATCTTCAATCCTCAATTATTATATCGCAGCAAATGTCGGAAACTGTTTAAAAACCTTATATCTCGAAATGGTTTTCGAAATAGAACATTTGAAAAAAAATGAACAATCCTAATTGTTTGTGTGACACGTTGATGATAATGACATTTATGTCATTATCATCAACGTGTCATTTCATTTATCAACGTGAAGTGGCCAGTTAAAAAGAGGTCTCATTTAATTATCTCATTAACAGGGTGTTTCCAGGAGACTTTTCGAGACTCTTTGCCTTTGAAGTATGTGTTGGTTACGCATAGTTGGTAATCAGAGCAAAACTCTAGTAAACGTTGGCCATTTTCGTTAATTTTGCCAACTCCATGGTAACCAATACAGCCAGGCCATGTGGAGTGGTCTCGGCCCACACGGGCATTAAAGTCTCCTAAGATATAAAGGCGGTCACCACCGGAAACAGTTTTCACTGTCTCGGCCAGCTGGCTATAAAATGTGTCTTTCGACTCATCCGATGATTTTAAAGTCGGGGCATAAGCAGCAACCAAAGTAACGTATCCGCTGCTGCTATTTAGTCGCAAGACCATTATACGCTCTGAAACACCGCGCGGGGTTTCAATGGTGTTAAGCATATCGTTTCGGACCGCAAAGCCAACACCATGTTCGCGAACATCAGCGGAGTCTTTTCCCTTCCAAAAGAATGTAAAAGAGGACTCCCGCAATGAGCCTTCGTCGGGTAATCTAGTCTCTTGTAGAGCGCAGACCGAAATGTTGAGCCTGCTCAATTCTGCATCGATCACAGCAGTTTTACGCAGATCATGTGCGCAACCGGAACCTCCACAGGTGTCCGGGAGGCCTGTCCTCATAGTCCGGACATTCCATGTTGCAATGCGCATGGATTGGCGAGGCATATTCCTTAACTGCTTATTTGGACCAGGTGTGGAGATTTACGATACCAGTCATCTAGCCTGAAGCTATAGCTCCCTACACCTCAAAGGAACAAACTGGTAACGGGACGGATTGGTACCTTACTGTCCGGGGGCTGCCCAGATTAAAGCAGGCGGTAACCAACCGATGGGTCTACGATGGACCCTCCTACTGTCGAAAGTGACCCCTAGCGTCTGCACTTACGCCCATTTATGCAAGACTTATAACTGGTGACTGCCACCTCCCGTGTTGTTATCCACGCAGTGAAGCTGACGTGGGCGGAGTGACCTCTCCACGGACATTACACCGCCTGGGACGGAATTATGGAAACGCAGGGATGCCCAGCACCTGCATCACCCTCTCGGCTTCACTGTATTCGCCGCCACCGCCAACCAATTTTGACCGGCGAACCGTCGCCGGCTAAATGCCTATCGGGCGGCGCTAGACGTGCGCGCCGGTCGAAAATAATTGGGCAACGGCGCGCCACCAAAAAATCCACGGCGGCGGCGTGGAATTTTTCAACTTTTCAATATTAAGACGTATAATGAAAAGTCATGCTTAACCCTTAAATCGACAAGGGAAAAAAATCTTAAAAAACTGTGTTAGTATCATTTTTTCGGTGTTATTATCTTATTAGGTATGTGGTTGTTTATTGTAGAAAAATCATGAAAAAAATCTATTTATAATAGTTTCGAAAAAAACATAGGTATGACAAATATGTTGGATGTTGCCAGGTTCGGTGTAAATAAAAAGATACGCTGCATAATGAAAAGACGTCTAGTATTTTGGACGTTGCCGAATATACAGTACTTTATATGCATAAGGTTTTTTTTTTTGTCAATATCATGTTTTTTTTAAAATTAATATAGAATAATTGCTTTTAATTACAAATACACTTACTGATAATGTCAACTTATGTTATGAACTAAAGTAAAACCTACTATCTTTATATTTTTCCAAAAAGTTTATAGCTCGTAGGTGGTAAAATTTTACCAGTCATTGGCGTCATTTTATTAACATTAAATCAAACTTAGCGGGGTATCGTAGGATGCAGCAACATCTGAACAATGGTATACAATAATGCATGTAATTTTATCAATATTTTCGTAAGAACTTTCTTAAATGAAATCGGGTCTGTCTCTTGATGTCTTGATGAACGCACAGGAAAAAAATCCGTAATAATATTTTTTTATCTATTTGGTTCATTACGTTGTAATAAGACAAATAATGACTTAGTATGGTGTTGGTGCGACATAAAATAGTAGAAATTCAATTATATAACCAGAAAAATTCCGTAAGTACGTAATTATTGCCATTTTTAAGTAAGTATTTTACGTCAAAAATGTGAGAGTTACGTAGGAAGTGGCGCCCGCAATAATTTTCAACTATTTCTTATCGGACTATAACCTATTACATATTTTAACGCTGCATAATACTGTCTTATAAAAAAATATTCGGCGCGAATTTTAAACTACCGGCGGCGGCGGCGGCGCCCGTACTCCTTATGGCGGCGGCGCGCACGTCTAATCAGCGCTCATATCTTTGAGATTATAAACTACATACATAATAAAATACAATTAAATCAACAATTAAAAAACAATTAAAAGAATCAAATGAACGCTATTAAAAATGTATTCGTCAAAATCATCACCTAACAGCTAATTTCACCAGCAACATGAAAACGGGCATTCTAAGATCCGAATCTTAAGTATTTACAACTTTACAAGCGGGCCGGACAACGTCCTTGACGAGTAGCGAAGGAACGAATCGTGGTACTACTACAACCGGTATTGGCACTTACTTATTACCGGTAATAGCTTTAGGAGTAAACTATCAAATAGTGGTATTTGTTGTCAATTGGCTAAACCGATAACACTATTGAATACCGGTATTCGAATACCTCTATTCGGAGCTTAAGTGATATAAATACCCAAATTCAAATTACACCGGTTATACCTCAATAATAACCTGTAGTCAGAATACCGGTAACGGTCCCTGGTTTGAAACGTTTTCGCTAAATTTAATTTTGTATGAAACTTGTTAAATAGCAATTATGCATAAACGTTCCAAAACGAATTTAAGTGTATGTAATGAATTTAAATTGACCTAAAGCATATAACATTGTTTTCTTCTTTTTGGTTATTTAAGTTTGATTGGTTAAGTTTTGGAGGAGGAAACAGTCGAGTACGAAACCTCGATTTTTGATATTTTTACGCAGGATGTTTCGCCTGTCCTCTAGGCTCTGAGCAGCCCTACGGACATCCGCCTCGTTTTCCCCCAGGAGGGCTAGGTCGTCTGCATACCCAATAATTCGGTGGCTACCGTTCAACTCTACTCCGCCACCAGAGGCTATAACTTTCTTGGTGACATATTCGAGCACCAAGTTGAAAAGTATGGGAGAGAGAGCATCCCCTTGCTTGAGACCCGTACCGACATCAAACTGGTCTGTTAGGCCGACTCCCGTTTTCACCGTCATTTTGCTCGTTGAGGAAGAGGCAGTGAAGGTTGACCTACGAATTAGTCGGGAGAAAACTGAGTACCTTCATATAAAGCGATACAGAAATAACTCTATTCGTAGGAAAGATCTCACTATAGGACAAACCTCTTACAAAGGTGTAGAGAAATTTAAATATCTTGGGTGTATCGTCACAGACAGCAATCGGAGGGAAGAGGAGATCCAAACCCGAATTCAGAACGCGCTCCGGTGCACAGCTGCTCTTCTTAAAGTGTTGGTGTCCAGGCTAATGACCAGAAAGACGAAACTCCGTATATACAAGACTATAATCAGACCGATCTTGATGTACGGATGCGAAGCCTGGACCCTAACACAAAGAGAGGAATACGCACTGCTGGTGGCTGAACGGAGGATCTACCAGAAGATACTTGGACCCACTCGCGGAGAAGATGGCTCATGGAGGATACCTACGCAGGAACCAGGAAATCGAAGATCTAGTGGCCGAGCCCAATATAGTCGGAGAAACGAAAGCCTCAAGACTCCGATGGCTCGGGCACGTGGTCCGTATGGGTGAAGATCGAGCGGTTTGGAGAGCGTACTCGGGCCGTTCGGAGGGTCGACGACCGGTTGGGCGTCCTAGGTATCGCTGGAGCGATGAGGTCGTGAAAGATCTGAACGAGCTCGGTGCCGTCGATTGGACAGAAACGGCGCATGACAGAGAAGCATGGCGTTCCTTAGTGTCAGAGGCCAAGATCCACTTCGGGTCACTGCGCCACGGCAGTAAGTAAGTAAGTAAGTATGTTTCGCCTGTGCTGCAGTTGTACTTATCGCACTAATTTTAAGGGCGGAGTCAAGTTTCTAAATAAGTACACAGACAGAAAAGTGATGGGCAATCGTCGACATTTAATGTCGATAATCTAGTGATGTAAGAAGCGCTGGTGGCCTAGCGGTGAGAGCGTGCGACTTGCAATCTGGAGGTCGCGGGTTCAAACCCCGGCTCGTACCAATGAGTTTATCGGAACTTATGTACGAAATATCATTTGATATTTACCAGTCTCTTTTCGGTGAAGGAAAACATCGTGAGGAAACCGGACTAATCCCAATAAGGCCTAGTTTATCCTCTGGGTTAGAAGGTCAGATGGCAGTCGCTTACTTAAAAACTAGTTCCTACGTCAAATCATGGGATTAGTTGTCAAGTGGACCCCAGGTTCTCATGAGCCGTGGCGAAATGCCGGGATAACGCGAGGAAGAAGAATCTAGTGATGTAAGAAGTTATCGATAAACCGTCTTGTGTGAAAATATCTAGATCATCCTGAGAGACAAGGGGTTTTGGGTTGAGAGGGAACACATTTTTGAAGTTATGTACCTATAAAATCTATTTTGAACTTTTTGATTCTAATATTTCAAAATTGAAATTGATATGAAATTTATTTTATTGCATGGTCATGGGTTTACAAAATTCTTTAGGTACAAGATTGGCGATTCGAAATCTCGCACGAAATATCCGAATAGATTGGGTATAATATTTTAATTTTTTGTTTTTTTTGAGGTTGGGTGATTCGAGATCTCGAGAGTCACACTTTCGAGATCGAGATTAATATCTCGACGAGATCGAATTTGACAAAGTAACTAAAAATGAGTTATTTTAATCAAAAATCTCTAAGAATTCCATATTCATAAATATGTCGGCGGCACATCGGCATATTTTTTTTTTCAGATTCCTGCTACTCTTTTTTAAAAAAAATTGTAATTATAAAAAAGTGTAAAATACGTTATTTAGTCGTTTCTGCTTTACTCACTTTTTTGTTCGAAAGGGCATTTTTTGTTCTAAAAATAGATTCCTTGTCCTTAATTTATCCGAAAATAATATATTACATGCCCTATTAGTTATAGTTTTAGAGAAATGCAGCTCCAAGTGAAGCGCGGCAGTGTTGAACTTCCCCCCCCCCCACTAATTGAGAGGTGGCTCTCGATGTCTCCCCGGTCTGTATCTGCTCAAGACCAGCTAAGAATCAACTGTGCCAAGTTTCGGCGCATAGTCACAAAGTGCAAGGTCCCCATACAACGGTGTGCGCTAACAAACCAGCTACATGACATTTAATGACAGGTAGGTCCGCGGCGGCGTTTCGTTTCACATGTGCGTTTCGTTGGTGCTGTCATTTTACGGGAGCAAAGAGTAATAATGTTGCCACCTTTATTGTATACCTTTATTAAATAATAGCAAAAATGGATCAAGTATATGTGGATCGTTTATAGCAAAAAATTAGAAAATAATATATTATAATAAAATGTTCCAATTTATTTAGAACAGTCTTCGCAACTTAAAAAAACAGTATGGATTAATCTAAAAGGTTTCAAATTACATGGAACATTTTTGCAGAAATAAAAAATGTATAAAGATTTTGCAAAAACGTTCCAACATACATGGATCACTTAAGAAAAAATTAAATGTGCGTTTTATGAATTTAGTATAATGTTTCAAGACAAGTGGAACATTATAACGATATGTTATTCTATAAGGAGTTTTTAACAATATGTTTCAGTATGCATGTAATGTTTTTACTTTATTTTGAGTACACGTCCTTGGTATAATGGTGGGTTGGAACATTTGGGTCAAACTTTATTGATGAAACTAACCTAAAAATACTAGCATCTTTGTGTGCACATGATGTAATATGTCAAAAATAGTACCCTGGTTATGGTAACTCATTTTCGAGTGACTTGTGGGTTGGAACGTTTTCGCGTAACTACGTCCAATTGCGACCTGTAGAGGAGAACATCCGGACATACAAAAGCAAAACGCCCGAGTCAAAACGTAGACCTTCGCTTCGCTTCGGTCAAATAATGCTCTAGTTTCCTAGGATAGTGGTGCCGTCATATAGCAGCCGTCTCCATATTCGGTCAAATTGTGTTTTTTAAAAACTAATTATAGCCAGCATTCTATGAATGTAGTATGATACCTTTGGATATGGTGCTTTAGGCACACTAGCGTCCCGTCCCCTCCCCCTGACGCAACCCCCCCCTTTTAGCATAAATATGTCCCGGTTGAGAGTTTTTTTTGTTTTTTGGGGAAAGTATACAATATAGGAAAAAAGTGTCAATGAAAGAAATGTTCCCTATTAAATTCTAAACAAAAAAGGTTATATTCATTTTTTTGATACGACGCACCATATTGATGTTATAGCTAGATGAACTTCGACAAAATTTAACCGTTGAAAAACTTGTTGAAGTTCAATATAACATAGTACGTGACAGTACAGAAAGAAATCTTCACGGAGAATAAGCTTGCAAGCTTATTCTCCATATTAGTTTTATTTCAGTACTATCACGTACTAACTTATATTGAACTTCAACAAGTTAATGCATGAATATGGTGAGTCTTACCAAAAAGTTGTATATAACCTTTTTTGTTTAAAATTTATTAAGGATTATTTCTTACCTTGACACTTTTTTCCTAACTCTAATACTTTTCTCAAAAATAAAAAAAAACCGTAATCCGGGACATATTTCGTGCTAAAAGGGGGGGTTGCGTCAGGGGGAGGGGGAGGGACACTAGTGTGCGTAAAGCTCCATACCCTAAGGTATCATACTACATTCATAAAAGGCTGGCTATAATTAGTTTGTCTTTCCCATACATTAGAACACAATTTAACCGAATCATATTAGTAATCAAGGTATAGAGTCTGTGCGGAAAGAGAAGAGTCGTGGCAGAAACGGGAACTAACATTTTAAATTTTATATGGCAATTAAACCTTTGACACCTGTCTTGTAAAAAGTAAACAAACTTCTGTCAATGTATATTTTTATTAACAAAAACCGCAAGTTTTATGTATAAAATATTTTCAAAACACGATAAAACCGTACATAAAACCACAAGGAAAATTATATTTAACATTGTTCGGTTTTGTCAGCGGGAAGAAAACGGCTAAAAGCCGACTATCGACTTACAAAAAGTCGCGGAACGTGTTTCCGCTGTTCGCGGGTATTGATGTTGTATTTAATATTAAATAATTACCTATTTAATAAGCCCCCTAAGTAACTTGTCTCCGGTACATAATCGGTAAGTATATTCATTCAAAATATATAAATTTTCATAAATATGCAGATCATTCATGATCTTTAAAATAACTGACAAATAGTCTTGATACTTGCCATTTTATATGTAATTTCTTTTTCAGGATTGTGTAAAAGTACCTACGGTATCTCGAATAAAAGACCGCTAAGTAGGTGATATGCAAGAATTCGTAATCTACGTGCCCGATTCAAGCACATCCAGTTCAGATGAAGATAGTTCTATGAGTGTCCCTGGTTGTTTTGAAGCTAGCTCAAACATAAGTGACATTTAATATTTTAATTCAGACTTCGATTACAAAGAATAAAACTTTTTGTAATAAAATATTTCTTTATTTGTAGGTTCTGTTAGTTACGAAATTATATTTCATATTTAGCAGTGACTTTTCGGCGAAGTAAAATATCGTGACATGAGAGAAGCGGACATATCCCAATAAGGCCTACCTACTTATGCACTATTTTTATTCATATTCATATTTATTATTAATAATGTACACATACATTACAAGTCAAGTTTACAATGGGTGAAATATATCCTAGATAAAATTACAGTTCTATTGCCCAATTTCTACCCGATCTACCCGGTTTTAATAACTGTTGGACTGCACGGATTAGGCAGTACATAAATGAGACTCGTATCTTGTTTGGTACTAAAATTACAGTTGTATTGGGCAGATTCTTAAATAGTTTTAGCAGTTTTGTCAATCGCAGTCACTTTTTAGTATCTGAGATATAAAAACAAAGTGTGTTTTAAAAAGAAAACTAGTGCCTGCGCTAAATCAGAGGATTGAGTTAACGAACCGACACCATCACCAGGCTCCGTTTAGTAAGCCGTGGTAAAAAACCGGAACAAAAGGGATTCAAGTATCATGACCTTTAGTGTCGTACTATAATTTATTTATTTATTTAACAATATATTTACACGGCATTACAGACAAGCCAATACACCGAGAAATTAAACATTGCAACACACACAGTATACAAATTACAAACACATGAAATATATAAGGTGACATTAAACATAAATGCTGGACAGCCTGTCATCCATCATCTCGCAGAACTTCAGACATTCACGGCACACAGTCGCCCATCTCCAAGCAAACAAGTCACATTCAGGTGCCGATGTCAGGAGCGCATTGAGCAGCGTCAACGCACGATAGAGCGGCGAATTCCTATGCGACACCGTGCGCGCCGCTGGCACTGCAAGCAGTGGACGCGCTCGCGGCCTCAAAGTGATTTTTGGCAAGTCAGGGACATACAGCCGTAAAACTCGAGCCACAAGCTCCGGGCAGTCGGACTCCCCACGCAGTATGCGACAAGCATTAATCATCAATTTATTGTTGCGCCTTACTTCTAGGGAATTATATCCGAGGCATCCGAGTAAATATTTCGTTGGATACATAAAAGGATAATAACCAAATCTTTTATTGAATAGGAACCTCAGGAATGCCTTTTGGATCTTCTCCAGAAGTAAGGCGTAAGTGGATTCGTACGGATGCCAGATGATTGACGAGGCCTCAAGCTTACTTCTGACCAATGCGCTGTAAATCATCCCTATGGCCCCAATGTCCCAGAAGTCCTTGACATTGCGGATCACAAAGCCTGGTCTCCTAAAAGAACTATCCGCGAGTGTACGAATATGCTCGTGAAAGCTCAGGCGCTCATCAAAGGTCACACCAAGATCTTTTACGGTAAAGACCCTGGCGATCACCTCAGTTCCCAACGTGTACTGCTGAAGTTCGGGGGGTAGCGGAACGACTAAACGTGCACACAGAACACTTCGAAATATTAAAAAGCAGTTTATTGGCAATACTCCAGTTGTAACTGAGGTAATATCCTCTTGAAGAGAGACACAATCCGCTCCACTCTTTACTCCATACACGAGCTTCAAATCGTCAGCGTATAACAAACATTGAGCATGCTTGACAACAGATTCCAGGTCATTGATCATGAGTCCAAATAAGAGCGGGCCAATTATCGAACCCTGACTGACCCCAGACCTGGTATGATACGGAGCCGAGACGAAACACCCATAACGAACGTACTGCTGACGATCGCGCAAATAACTAGCGAAGAAAGCAAGCAACCTTGGCGAGAAGCCTAAGTCATTTAACTTTCTCATAAGTACGTCATTATCTACGCGATCGAAAGCTTTTCGGAAATCGAAATACAGAACATCGACCTGGGTGCCTCTATCAAGATGCTCAGAGATAGTGACCACCACGTGACCAGTGTTGTCAGCATAGCAAAAACCATAAAATAGCACTGGCGCGCCCTCAAATCCCACGACTCTTCTCTTTCCGCACAGACTCTAATCACTGCCGACTTTGATTGATCTTTTTACAATTTTTCTTATTTGGTTGGTACTATGCATTTATTCTAAATTTACGTTGCTTCTTTGCATCTTATTTGCAATATTCTTTGTTCTTAACTGTGGTAGAAGCTGTCCAAGACACTGTTAAAAAATCAGATTTTGTATTTACATATTTAGACAAAAGTCAAGATTGCATATTTTTTAATAGTAGCAACACGCAGAAGATACTTGTCAAATCTATTAGTCGATTCGATTGTCTTTCTCTGCAGCCAATAATATATTTGAGGATTTATTATTCTTAATCAAACATTAAACTATTTACGATGATATTGTGAATTTCTAAAACGCGACAAGTTTAATATTGTTGCGGCACAGGATGTGGGTGCCGACTAAGTCTCCTAAATTAGCAGTCGGTAAGACAAACCTTTTATGTATTCCGTCGGCAATATAATACATCCTGTCCGGAATTGCAGCGGAAACGTAAAAAATATGTGTATTATTCATGTTTATACGACTATATGAGATATTGTCATACATAAATTGTTTACGTTCATCTTTATTATTTACCAGACAATGGTCAGACTTAGTTATTTTAATTATTATGATGGATCAATTAGCAATAGCTTGTTAATATTATTTAATAAATCATACATCCTGAATAAAGAGGAGTGAAGATTTATTTATAAATTAGGTTATTGAACTTTAGATGCCAAAGTTCTGACTAAGAAATACTGCATAGTCTTCAATGGATTACAGCCAAGTGTTATAAACTTGTTTTTAAGTTATATAACTTGTTATAAAATTATAATATATACATAACAGCTCTCTGTAGCGCTTATAATAATTTACATGAATTTATAGATAACTCTGGCATCATAGTGATCAAATAAATCAAAAACCATATGTTTATTCTTACAATATAATATTGGATACACTTTTTCCCATTCCCATTAACATACACTTTAAGGTCTCTAACAGAGTAAGATCAAGGCAAGTTGGCAGCGATTATGATAGCCCAGACAGTGCAAATGTTATTTTGAATGTCAAACTTCTATGGAATTATAACATTTAAATTTAAATAACACTCACACAGCCTGTGGGCTATCAGAATTTCTGCTTGGAAAAAACTTAGCTTGATCTAGCTCTTAATTGATTGCATTTCATATTTGTAAAACTGGACTCGTTATGAAATTTAAATGCATTGATTCTCTGCACTCTGTCTCGCTTGCACTTAATGAATTAAATTATTTTTTTTGTTAATTGGTCCATTTACTACAAATTATATGACAATAAATTGATGACTCTTGAGAATTTCCTAGTTAAGGTCATTCTGGTTCTCAAGTGTAATTTATTATAAAATTTTGATTTAAATCATCATAAAATTCCATCTGCTCTGTGTATTTAGTGGAGTTATAATAAAATTATTTTCCTCTTTATTCATCATTCTTCTTAGGCTAGGGTTTTTATAATATGAATATAAAAGTAAAATAGAAAAACACTTACAAAACAATAAAAAATACATATAAACACATTATAAAAAACCTAACCTAGGGTGCCGCCACAGCGGGGCAGGGTCCAAGCTGCAGGTGGTCAGGGCCGCAGAGTGAGGAATCGACATACTATACGTGCCGTGTCCAAAATTACCGCCTTCTGCATCTGACCCTTGATCCATAATAAAATTATTATTACAGCTGTTTACAACTGGAAGGGAGATGTTCGGTCCGGGCTGCCGCTGGAGATAGGAGAGACGGTGCAGATACTAGAAGAACACTCAGGTATGTCATCAGCTCTATCATACCTTGAATATGTTCGGAGTTAAGGCATACTTGAACATTCTGTAAAAAAATATTTAGTTTACTTTATCAATTTTCGGCCATTTGTGTTTATTAAATATATGGAATCAAAAAGCACTTTCTATAATAATATTTGTTATGATAGGAGAAAAAAGTTTACATTGTTTTTTCGTGCATCCCATTAAGTTACTGTCATAGTACCTATGTTACATAGGTATTTTATTTATATTGGTACAAATACAAAATGGGAAAATTAAACTTTGTGCGCATTTTTACAAACTTTTAGAAATACAAGTTGGAAATGCATTTAAACCATCTATTTTCTGCACCCAAATGCTTTAGCGATTTTGCTCCAGTTTTCTTAGTTTTGAAACCTACTATTTGTAATCCATGATTTCCAGCTGCCTAGTCCTTCAAGAAATAGGGATTATATTTATATCTTAAACGGTGCTTATTTAGATTTGCCTTAGTCATAATATATTTTCTAAGGCAGATAGTACCTAACAGAATATGAAATGCTGGCCAACGGCCAACATTGACTATGGCAAAGCCGAAAAAAAGTGTGCATGATTGAAGCAAGCTTTGTATTCTATTTGGAGTATAAACTAATTTGCTAATTAACTATGAGCTTTTCAACAGTGAAATGAGAAAGTGATTATATCACTCCTTCCCCTTGTCCTTCATTAGTCCCCAAAAACACAAACAACTCATTAAGCAAACATTTAAGACTGGTGGAATATATAATTTGCATATTCAAAGATTTATGTGATGAACTTATGAATAAGGCGTTTGGTTGGAAAACAATATGAGATGAGTTATTCGAATTTGAATAAATTATTATGTATTAAGTCAAAAGGGGTCATCCATTAATTACATCACACGTTTAGGGGGAGGGAGGGGGTCAAGAAAATGTGACATACTGTGACATGGGGGAGGGGGGAGACACAAACTTTGTGACGTCACTTTAACTTCATCAGTAACCGAAAATTTATTTAAATTATTTTCTTCGCTGTACATTTAAATAACAAGTTTTTAAAACGATAATCGTTTTTATTCATTTAATTTTCTTTCCTAAGCAGTTTTGGGTTATAAAATTACTAATAATTATATCGTCAAAAATATTTTGATAAAATAGGTATTAATAATACTTAGGTACTTAATTAATTCGATTTGGCGATTTCGTAGAAAAAATATGACGTCACACTAGGGGGGAGGGGTTTGCCAAATGTGACCAAGTGTGGCAAGGAGGGGGGGGAGGGGTCAAAAAACCTAGAAATTCGTGTGACGTAATTAATGGATGACCCCAAAGTCTGTTTTTAGTTGGATGAACTGTCTCTGGAAACCACAATATACTCATATGAATGATACAATGGAAATATTCGCTAACCGGTAAATTCACGGCGGCTCAGTTGTTAGAGCGATGGGTTGGTATCCGTATCCCGCAGTCGCGAGGTCGATTCTCACCTAGGCAGTGAATATTTTTTTATTCCGTTAATTCATGATTATAAACTTAATTTGCTACAGCGACTTTTTTACATAAATACGTAACTGATATTATTATTATTGGGAGCCTAATGTCCCACTGCTAAGCAAAGGCCTCCCCCCACTTTGTCCAGCCTTGCTGATCCTGTGCAGTCTCTGGCCATTCCTTTAAAAAGGAGTCTAACTCGTCTCGCCATCGCCGACGTGGTCTGCCAAATCCTCGTTTTGAGCTGGGCTGCCACTCTGTGGAGATCTTGGCCCGTGAATACGTAAATAAAGGATTAACAAATCAAAGGGTTTCAAAACGCTGTTTTTTTTTTCTAGGATGGTGTCGCGGCTTCAGCACGAAGGACAGATCGGCATGGGGCATCTTTCCCCTCTGCGTGGTGTCCGTACGGCCCTGCACTGTAAAGGGGTCTGGGCCAACAGCTATAGCAGAGTTGAAAGACGATCCTCTAGTTCGCGAGATTGCTGTCGTGCTGAGAGAATGGGCGCGACTGTGGAAGAAACTTTATGTGGTGAGTATGTTTTACGGTGGTATTCCATCTGTCCAATGTCATTGCGTCTCAATCTCTCATTAAGCAAAATGTGAGACGAGAAATTGGACAGGTGGAATACCACCCTTAGTAACTGTATGCAAAGTCACTCTTAGTAACTTTATGAAAAGTATCCCGACATGTCATAATGGGTTCCTTTCTACGTGGAGTTGAAAAAACCGGACAAGTGCGTGTCGGACTCGCCCACCGAGGGTTTCGTACTTTTTAGTATTTGTGAAAATTTCAACTTTTTAGCTAGTTATCACGGTTCATGAGACACGGCCTGGTAACAGTCAGACGGACAGTGGAGTCTTAGTAACAGAGTCCCGTTTTTACCCTTTGGGTACGGAGCCTAAAACAGGAGCCTGTAGTGCAGTGTTGGTCGAAACGTTAATGCAATCAACCAATTTTGGCCAGAACCGTTATAAATTGACCCGTAAACTGTAACCGTCCGTTACGGTTTATGGTTCAATTTATAATGATTGATGGTTAATTGCAGTTAACGTTCGGTCATCATTGCTGTAGTGTTTAAAGGGCGCGAGTCTGAAAAGTCTTTTCACCACACCAGCTTGGAAAGGTTACTTTGCACTTCAAAAGTTGCATTTTATCCACATGTGAGGCAAAGTAATCAAATGCAAATTTTGAGTTGTCTTCTTATGTTTGCTGGTAGGATTGACTTTGAAATGATGATTTTGGATTTGATTTGGTTTGATTTTGTTTGATATTTTACATTTAATATTTGCTTCAGGTTGGTGTGGTGAAAAATTTTCTGTTTCACTCGGGGGCAAATTTTGTTTAACCCTCGTGCTTTGAAACCCTCGCAACGCTCAAGATTCCATTTTTCGAACCATTCGCTACGCTCGTGGTTTAATTTTTGAATCTTTCGCTTGCTCGGGTATCAATTTTAGCATGAGCGGTTAAACTATAACTTTGCCCCCTTGTAAAACAAATAACTATTGTATACTCATGGATAGGTTAGATATTAGAGTCCGTGCAGAGTGGCCATTTTAGAGCTGATACCCTTTAGTTCGTCAAAATGCTTTATGGTACAGTCAGCCAAGAAAGTGGTCAAACACTTTTCGACTCTATCATCTGATTGGTAGAGTCGAAAAGCGGTAGACCACTTTCTTGGCTGACCGTACAGGTTAATATATAATATTCACTCTCACAGCAATATAGTTCTTTTCATTCATGTTTGCTCTGGGAGATTGATCTGTAAGAAAGGGCTGTAGGAAAGGGCCTTTGGTGCTACTAATAAGGTTTAATTACAATATTTTCAGTGCTGTTGTATATAGGCTGCAGGTCCGTTTATTATCATGCGGGCCGAACCCTTGTTTGCCACCGTAATGGTATTAAAACACCTACACAACTAGGTATAATAGGTGTTACACTAGCCCACTTTCTGAGGTGATCTATCCTACTTTAACGACTATCGAAAGGTACAGTCAGCAGCATAAGTTGCTAAGCGGTTAAGGTATTCAAAATTACCTTGACACGCTCTTAATCTCTTAATGGGGCCCACTGATTAACAGTCCGCCGGACGGTATCGGTCTGTCAGTTGTTCAGAACTGTCAAAATGTTGTTTTAACTGACAGGCCGATACCGTCCGGCGGACTGTCAATCAGTGGGCCCCTTTACAATAAAGCCTCGTCAAGCTCATTTTGAACACCTTTAAGCCACTTCTGCTGCTGACTGTACACTAATGCTTCTACTCTATAAAACGATATGTCTGCCGGCAACTAAACCTACGAATTTAACTCAAAACCGAAAACACCAACTAAGCCTCTTTAAATACATAATTTATTCGCGACCTTCGTGTGATTATGGACGACAAAGATGAACAAAAGACATGCTTGCTAAATGCTATTTGCATATTCTAGTAGTTTTTGTTTATCTGAAACATGCTCGAAAGATACTTACATACAGTCAACAGCAGAAGTTGCTAAGCGGGCGAGGTGTTCAAAACGATCTTGTCGCGACTTTATTGTTAAGAGAATAAGAGCGTGTCAAGGTAATTTTGAACACCTGGCGCGCTCAACAACTTCTGCTGCTGTACATTATAGCTTAAGTTATTTTTGGAGATTGATTCTGATCTTTATAAAATAATATAAGGTACTTTACTGTAGATGTTAAGAGGAAAGGGGGCCTCCATACAAACGTAGTCCCCATTTTTACCTAGATATTGACATATAAAAACACTTACATAATTTGATGTAAGTAAATTAAACCTTTTTCTATTTTTTGATTATAGGTTTTAAGCCTTTTTAAGGCCAGAAATAATTTAATAAAACTGAGTCTTCTTAGGTACTGAAGCAATATTGCGAAAGCCTTACCGGAACATGGCACATTCCTTTAAGGAACGCGTTTTATTAAATTAGTCATTTTAACTTATTCTATTTCTTTGTTCTCGAATGAGTCATCATTTGTCACTAAGCAGAAAATGTAGATCTCAGAGCCTTATATCAGCATAGACTATGTTGTAATGGTTACCTTCCAATAATCTAGATGGCGCTTAAACATTACTCGGAGCTAATGATCTTAAAAACATTATTAGGCGCACCACATACCAGTTGATTTTTGCCAGAAATTCAACACCTGAATCTCACTTCGGAATAAATTAAGACATGTTCCGACCTGCTTTTTTCTATGTAAAAATCCCTATGGTTACGGAATCATCATCATCTCATTAGGAAGGGGATTAGGGGACACAACCTCTTGACGACTCGTTTTTACTTCCGTTTGTACCCGATTAAGGGAACCAGCAATGTAATTTATTTTAAATTGTAATCTACTCTGGGAAAAGTTGTGTTAATTCTACTCAGGGGATAAGGCAACATTTTAACTGACTTTTAAAGAGGCCGATTATTTTTCTCAATAACAACCGAAATCGGATTTTACTAACGATTTGTTTTTAGGGCACTTTTCCTTGTGCTTTTTGTAAGACATATTTATTTTTGCCGGCACACACAGCTTGACCGCACGCGAAAAAAAAAATCCGTAGCCAAAGGGTTCCGTACCCAAAGGGTAAAACGTGACCCTATTACTAAGACTTCGCTGTCCGTCCGTCCGTCCGTCCGTCTGTCCGTCTGTCTGTCACCAGGCTGTATCTCACGAACCGTGATAGCTAGACAGTTAAAATTTTCACAGATGATGTATTTCTGTTGCCGCTATAACAACAAATACTAAAAACAGAATAAAATAAAGATTTAAGTGGGGCTCCCATACAGCAAACGTGATTTATGACCAAAGTTAAGTAACGTCGGGCGTGGTCAGTACTTGGATGGGTGACCGTTTTCTTTTTGCATTTTTTCCGTTTTTTTTGTTTGCTTTATGGTACGGAACCCTTCGTGCGCGAGTCCGACTCGCACTTGCCCGGTTTTTATATTATCTGCTGCTGCATAGGAACCTACATAATGCCATACATTGAAATTAGAATTTCTATTTCTCAGGAACGCGAGACTTACCGGTTCAGCGCCGTGGCGAAAGTTATGAGAGAGCTGCTGAGTGGCCGACGGGCGTTACTGGCTGGGACTCTGACACAGGACCAGACCAGGGCACTGCGGCTGAAGCTCGTCGCTAAACTCGACTGGGGTAACCGGTAAGTGAATTCTTTAGTTATACGCTGTATCTTTAGGTATTTAAATAAAAGTAAAAGTCTACCCTCGAATGGCTCCTTAAGCCAGTTGAGGCAGGCGTGGCTCACTCCGGGGTGCTACGGACAGGAAACCTCCCAGAGCGCCAGGTCCCTTCTCATTCCTCTTGATCTAATTGATCCGGGGGTAAGGGAAGGGTTCTTGGACGGTGCACCCCGGGGGCAACGGTAAATAATCTCTTGATTTTCAAGTGATTCCTTACCGGTGCTGCCAATGTCCTGTCGTGGGGGGGTTGAGGGGGTTCCGCACAGGGTGTCCTCTCAATTAGGGAGAGTTCACCCGAGTGTGTGCTGGAGGGGGCCTTCGGGCCGGGCGGCTACGGTCGCGGATGGGGCCTTCGGGCCGGGCGCCTTTGGGCGCGTGAGGGCACAGGAATGCCGCTGACCTGTATAAAACTGCGGTCCCCGTAACCGTCTAGGCAGAGGGCCTATGATGACGGCCGGGGGGGTTGCCACTGCTGGCCGGCGCCGGCATGGTGGCCACGAGGATGACCACCTCTATAAAAAATCGCTAAGACAACCTGAGGAGGTGGAACCCGGGGTTTTTCCATCTCCTCCCGGCGTGGAGGTTGTCATGAGGGATCAGTGTGTGGTGTCGCCCTGCATACTACCTTCGAGAGGGGGAGCTTCGGCTCCAGGGCCTTCGGGTCCAAGGAGGGGACAGCCTCGGCTGTCGGCAGCAGGCGGTGTTCGCGGTAGAATGCTCTGCGATTCCGTGTTCACCGTCACTATTGCTGCGAGACGGGCATACCGTGGAGGGTTTAGTCGGTATTTGGCCCCTTGGCCACGAGTCCGACATATCCGTCCTAGTTCCCCGGCTAGGCGGAATGCCTAAATGCATTACTCCACGTAAAAAAAAAAAAAAAAGGCGTGGCTCACTCCGCGATTTCGTCGCTTTGCTACAGGTAGTTCCACACCAATTTTGATGGCTATCCATAAATCGCGCGTGGCGCTGTCTCCACCTAGCGGCCATATCTGTCCTGATCGTAACAGACTCGTTTTGTTGGAGAGTGAGTCTTCATACCTAGTACTATTATTTACGAGTATTCTATGGTTGAGGGTAGATGAAATCATTACATGATCAAATGAATGTAGGTTAAAGTCAGGTCGTTCAGTGACTGATCCAGGCGGTTTTGCATTTGGTTGGTTAACTAATAAATGTTATAAGTACTCCAAAATTTACAAATTGTTTATTTTTATTTAAATACCTAAAGATACAGACTATAGGCCTATTTCTCGAACGATATTAGAATAATATTATTAGTCCACGAACTGCCAAATCGTGTGTGGGTTTCCATGATAAGCACTGATAATATATTGGTCTTCGCCATACCCCGGAACGTAAATTCCCCCATCAGGCGGGCTGTAATCTTATTTGACTCGCAACGTGGAATAGAAATGTCTAGTAGTGTTTGAGAAATGGGTCCTAGCCCGAATTATTACTTGATTCCACTGAATCCCTCAATGAGTTCCCGCCACTCCAATGAGTGAACGGCACTCGGTAGCATAGGTTCTGAGGGAACTGAGGGCCTACCGCGAACCACATTCGACGTGTTGCCTCTCTATGTCGCACTTCTTAATTCATACGTAAGTGTGACAGGAAGGCAACACGTCGAACGTGGTACGCAGTCGGCCCTCTGCTCGGCGGCCGACGGGCACTGCTCCGATTGAGACTTTTATAAAAGTGCAGCAAAAGCGTTGTGTCTTCTTGGACTTACCGCTGTACTACGGAAATGTGTAAGTAAATAGTATAGATATATACTCGAGTCGCTTATTTTCAGACTCGGGTAAATCCAACTGTTAGATTTTGCGATTTTGGTATTAAGTAAAGGTAGGGTAGATTTATCCGAGTTTGAAGTTAAGCGACACACTTTGTGCTCAGTATTTTCAAACATAGCTAGTGAACGTAGCTGAGATACCTAAATATAATTAGGGCTACCGACTGCTGAAGAATCGGCCCTCACTTTATAGCATATTGAGTATTGGTCAAATTATTAGAACCTTTCACGCTGGACATTAGATTCTACTGTAATCAGTAAAGTGGTCCCTTACCCTTATTTTCTGACTTAACTTATTTACTTAGATGACAGAACGATGGAAACTAATTTATTATTTACCACTTGCTACCATCATCATCATCATATCAGCCAGAGGACGTCCACTGCTGGACATAGGCCTTATTACCATACCATAAGCCTTACCTTGCTACCATAAGCTTGCTAAAAACACATTTGTTTTTGAAGACAACACTTTGTTCATTGTTAATAATAATAATCGGTGGTGGTGTATTAACACGAAATAAATAAGATGGAAACTTTTAATTCGTTTATTTGAAAGAAAATATAACCAAATTACATAGAAACTACGTGAAAATGTGTAGGTACACAGTTTCACAGTAGCAGTCTATCTTACATAATTGTACGCAATGATCGGCTACAGGTATTTACCATAAAAGGATAAAAACAAAATCTTGTTTATGTAGTAAAGTAATATAATATAGTTAATGTCACAGGCATACTGCTAAAACTGAAATAGTAACGTCTTACTACTTATTTATTATACAGGGAGATGTAGGAAGTTTCTATCATAATGATTGATAACTTACTCTTAAGAATATGGCTAAAATGACTGAAAATAATATAAACTACAACTAAGTATATCATTTGCATAAAACATTCGAGACATTTTAAAACATTGTACAAAGTATCGTAGGAAGTCAGGAAATGCAAATCTGGTGTCCAATTTCATCCGAAAAGCATAACAAGGGTTTGTTACAATGGCACAATATTTCGAGTAACTTACTTGAGTACAAAAATATTCTCTACGCATTTAGTACCTTATTATTTGCACCGAAATCCTACCACTTAAGTAATTAATTTGTACCTATTACTAGTAAAAAGTAAAATTCTATCATTTCAATGCTGGTGATATGTGTATTCGTCTTTTTGTGTAAATTTAAGTCTATAATATTATTTTGTGTCGAAGTCCAGTCAAAGGCCTCAATTTATCGCTTACCATAAGGACGAGATTTAGTTTGCATCTCTATAAGATTACACTGTCAAGGCGTCCTTATGGCAAGCGTCAAAGTGGGACGTTCTGCCGACCGAAAACACATTTATCGTCAAATATTAGGTGTAAAAAGTTAAAATATGGAATTATTCGTTAGCTTAAAGTGTAAAAGTATTGAGATAAAAGCATTTATTTAGTTAAACCACTAATTGCATCTTAGAACAAGTCTTCATATGCTTATTTAAAACTAAAAAGGAGTTATTATATTTGAACTAGAATAATATCTCTCACATGTTCCGTCTAAGCCACCCCGTAAGGGGTCATCCCTGCGAGTTTCCGTTTATGTTATAAAAGTCATCTCTATTGAATTTTTTCTTAGACACAAAGTTAACAAACAGCTTTGTTATGTAACGACAATTGAATTTCTAACTACTAAAATTCGATAATTTCACTGTGTTAGTTCACATCATCGACTTTTACGCGACAGTCTCACACAAATTAAAATATCGTAACAATTAGATCACTCCTTACATCTATCCGTTCACACTATAAAATTCAATTTATTAACTATTTTATTCACAAAAATATCAACGTACAATTTTGAAAAAATATTTTACACTAATTTATTTGATTGAGACCCAAAGTTAAAGCTTAAGCTTAGAAAAAAGGCAAACCGAGGCTTAGTTCTTACCGTGCGCGTCAACGTTTTCGTCTTCTTCTCTACTCTAATAAAAAGGAATGTCATGAACCGTCTATTTTCTTTACCTGGAATATCTAAGGATTTAAATCAATAAACCCAGTTACAATATAAAGTAATACACATTTCCTTCGAATGCCTCTTTACCAAGAATTAAGATAATAAATATCTTTCCCTGCCCATAATTTGATAGTCTAAGGGCTCATTTAGACGATGCGAGAACTCGCATGCGAGTTTCATTACATTGCGGGTTTCGATCGGTCGGTTGAATTGGACGTAACCACCAGTCCGCAATGTAACTAAAATCGCATGCGAGTTCGCGCGCCGTCTAAATCAGCCCTAATAGAGGCACTATGCCGAATATCAAATGACTACTGGACAAAATTGTGTACTACTTTAAACATACCGTCGCTTACGTCTCTGTTTCCTTGGAGAACTTGTCTATATTGGGGTATATGGGAGCCATTTCGATGGTGGAGGGCGCGGAGGGCGGGTTGGACCCGAGGTGGAGCCGCCGAGACAGCTCGTCTAGGACCTCGCCGAACACCCGCATCGACATGTTTTGCCCGAGCAAGTGCAGAAGCAGGAAGTCACCAACCTGTTGCAAAAAGAAGTTGAAAATAAGCTTGATTTTGTGGTAAACATATACGTGATCAAGAACGATGAATAATCCAAAAACTGCTTGTAAAAAGTTATGCAGTGTTGCATGTAGAGTGCAATAGCGAGAATATTATGCTGCCATTGTTGATTATTTGCTACATAAATCTTATGATGCAACTAACGTTGTAATTGATGAATGGATTACAGATTAAATAGCAAACCCGTGAGCTTATGTAAAATAATCTTAACAAATAAATCAAACACTTGATCTACATACCTGCGTCTTTCTGACAAGAGCCTCGACTCCCTTCGGCGTTCCAAAGCGGAAGCGACGCTTCAGGATTTGTTCACGGGTGCTGGGCAGGAGAATCACAGCCGCAGAGTACACGAGCGCCAGCCCCGACACTATCGACAGGATGATGAACCTGAAACACGTCAAATAGTACAGTGATATGTCAGGATTTAAATAGCATATTCTCGTTCTATCATCTCAGTGTTTTCGAGCACATTGTCTGCTTGATACCTAATGCCTCTATGGAATCTTTTTTTTAAAGATGTACCTAGTAGGCAAGCGAGCAGTCGAATCGCCTGACTTCAGCCTGTATTGTTTGCCTAAATATTTATCACGTCAGTCCTTTATAAAATGAAATTCTAGGATGATACCTAAAGGTGTCCTAACAGGCTTACACGGTTCGGTTGATTGATGATTTTCCCTGTCATATAATCATACACTTGATTTAGTATAGTCAACAAAGAGGTCATAGCTATAACGTTAACAATGAATTTATAATGGAATATCATTGCATATATATCGTGTCTGTCGCTCAATTGTCGTCTACGTCGAAAGCTAAATCTAGAGTTGCCTTTAAAAAGAGTCTTACTCACCAAAACCAGAGGAAGATAAATATCTTCTCGTTCAGAATGTTCAAGGCGAGGACGCATAGCGAGTCGTGTTTCTGAATTGAACCAGACGCACCATATTTGTGGAATGTACATTTCGTCAGTCTGGGGAAGACTTCGATCTGGAATTAACAGCAATAATGTTAACATAGTGCATTAGATAGAGATGTATGAATACGCAAATTGTTGTCGAGTAGTGTTTTGCTTATATATGAACGATCAGAATCCACTTTTAAAAATGATTTACGATTTGGAATTACAATACAAGTAGTCAACTCATGTTGACAACATGACAACTAATGAAGTAATGATTCTTTCTCAAATAAGTATCCCATTATGCAGCTGCGTGGCCAAGCGCGCACTACGATATTTTGTCGTGCGACAATTTTATCGCAAAAATGGAATGTCATTGCGCGCATATACGACAAAAAATATGTATTACAAGCGCGATTCTAAAATCGTAGTGCGCGCTTGGCCTTATTGCATTGAAATTCGACAAATCGATATTGATTACTACTTATTTAGAGGTTAGAAGTTGAATCGATAACATAACATGCGTGTATCATTGCTAAGGGATAGATATCATTGCTATATGGGTAAAATAGATTAAAAAAAAATATATTACCATAGGATCTGTCCTCTGCTCTTGGTTCATGTTCGAAAACCTCACTACATCAGTACCGTATGTCAAGAAGGCGCCGTTGAGGAATTTATCTAGGAAGAAGATGTTACCAACCTGAAATTAACAAGTGCATATATGTCAGTATATTTTGTTTTTTGTCAATGTTGAATAGTAGGTACAGACTAACAGATAATCACTTTATAGTTTTATTTGTGCAAATGTGATTTTGCTTTTGTTTTTCTATAATAAGGAAAGAGTTACAACGCGAATATTCGGAAAGGAAAGGCGAAGCTTATTGCTAATTTTTTATGACATTTACAAAGTAGTAAACTGTCCAGCAACGGCAGCAAATAATCGAATTTAAACTGTTGTGAGACATACTAACATTGAATACGCTTGTAAGCGATACACGGCCGTCGTGAACGCTGCTCGCACTGTTAGTGCTTAAGAAAGGAGAAGGCTCTCCGAAATATGTCGCGCGAGTGACTAAAACATGTGAGTCTAAACCGTAAATATATTCAACGTCCAGCAACTTTTGTAACGGTACTAATATACTAAGTACTAGTTGAGTGAATGGTCCATACTTACAACATTGATAAAGTTCAAGGCTTCACAGAAGAAATACCCAAAGGAATAGGTGTTGTGCATGTTCAACGTGTCTATAAGGTATTCGACGAGTCGATTCTGAAAGTAGATAATTATTTGTTTAACATTATTTCATATTTGCATAGTCGTGATAACAATAGTGTTTTAAAAACAGGGCAAGGCCAAACACAATCACTAAAACAATAACAAATTAGTGTTTTACTAAACAGATGATGATATGGATTAAAAAAACAAAGCCAAATCTAATTCATAATCAAATTGGGTTCGTTTGTGTTGTATCTATTTTTAGTAGTCGTAATGAAGATAACTGTTAGAATGTCAGAACGAGAGATAATACAAAGGGTTCATTATCAATTTTAGTGACTTGATGCAGTTTACATTTATTTTTATGTCCATTAAGTACCTAAAGAGTCATTATTTACTTAGAGGTAATTAGTAAACCTTACTTATATGTGATACGGTCTAAAGCATCGGTCGGCAACCTTTTAGCAGCCAAGGGCCACATAGTAGTTAACGGAGGTGACGCGGGCCGAACTTTGTTAATATTTATGACTTTATGAGACATTGTCGTTTGTCACTATTACATACCAAATAGCCAAGGCGGCACTCGGGCCGCAAGTGACTGGTTCACGAGCCGCATGCGGCCCGCGGGCCGCAGGTTGCCGACCGCTGTATTTCGTCTTCAAACTCACTCAATAGCAAAACATAGGTCACTTGACTTTTACTTGTTTTTAAGTGTACTTTATGCTGTAATTCGGACTTTAATGGCGTTATTCATTACTAGCCTATTAGCTATGAATCGTTTGTCTTAATCTGTCATTTTGACTTATGTATTTGTAAGAAAGGGATAAGACATAATTTAACTAAACCAGGCCCGTAACGTTTTATGAATAGGGGGTTTAGCATTTACCTGTCGTTTGTTCCTGTCATCGGAGATGTTAGCCACCGTGCCACGGATGCCATCAGAGATCATACGCACTTTGCCCTCCTCCCAGTTTTTCCAGATCCAGTGGGGGATGTAGAACAGGAGACCCTGAAAAATTACAACGCGAATGAGTCATACGATAGTAGATAGTGACTAAACATTTGCTATGCACATATTTGCACGATTTAACGCAGTTTTCTTGACTATTGACACATGCAGTCATGCACTAAGTTTTATCTTTTTACGTAGATTAGACGCTTAGTCAATATAATGTATACATGGGAAGGGCCTCTATGTGATTAGTTCGGGGTCTCTATTGTTTCCCAAAAAGTTTTAAGTCATAATGTTTTGTTTGTCCGCATTTTCGTACAGAGACGCGTAACTTTTCAGGATTGCCATAAAACAAACCTAACCTATCTACAAAATCCTGAGAAGTTAACGGTTTCAGTTTTAGGACTAATGATAATATGACAAACAATACATTATGACTTAAAACGCTATGTCAAACAAAGGGACCCCGATTAGTTCGTTATTGAACTTTTGACTGCGCGGTTTTTCATGTTTATTCAATATACTCGTAAGATGTCGTCATCGTTGTGCATGTATTTATAAATGCGACATGTATGTATGTCTTTGAAGTTCGAGCATCTTACAAAAAATGGGCATCTTATGGTGCGTAGACAGTGGTCCACCTAATTATACTCAATATACTTGTATAGTTATGAAACTGCCATAGGTACTTAAGATAATGGAGCTAGTGACCTTACGTAAACCTTCTAAAAACACATCAGTACTTTGCTTTATTGGTCGTTTGCGATCAAAGGTTAAAATTAAAACGTAAGTATGTTCCGCCACAAATTCACTTGGCCGTTTGTCCAAGTCTACAAAGTATGTAAGATAACAGTAATTTTGTGGCCTGTGCGTACTTGAAATTAGGATGATATAGTCGCATTACACAATATGATCCTGTTATCTGTCAATAGGTACATAGGGCTCGCACAATAATTCTCCATTTGTCGCGATCTTGAGCGTTACACATAATTACCGTAAATAAATGTGGTAGTAACAGCTTTGAATGATTCACGGTTAGTTTCACTAGACTTATATTGACCGGGATATGAACCGTGATTACCTTTGCATGGCATCTTGTTACCCGTGAACAAGATGCATTGTTACTGCGTCGAAATATCGGGAGCTCGAAAACAATACAAAAGGTAATCACGGTTCATATCCCGGTCAATAAGTCTAGTGAAACGTGATAATGTTGGACACTGCCTCACTAAGGATGATCTATAGGACAAATGGATTGAGGCTAACTACTATTAATAAATAAATAAATATTGGGGACATCTTACACAGATCCGACCTGGCCCCAAACTACCCAGCAAACATTTTTGGTCAATATTCCGAAAAAGGCACCTATTTTAGGTCGCACAATTTAAGGGACCAAAATGAGGCACGTCGAATCGACGTCGTGGGCACGTCGAATCGACGTCGTGGGCACGTCGAGTCGACATAAATGGGGAAAAAACGCACGTGCCGGCGACGTATTTATTGACGGTAAATTAGTGATTACAACCATTAGGTCAACACTAGGTCATGTTTCCGACGTGGATTCGACGTCGCCACGACGTGCCGCGTAGTTGAAATGTACTAATTTGGTAATCTTTACCACCTTTAGACGTGATGGTGACATATTTTTATCCATATAATTACTCTGGGAGGCAATATTTAGATGAGACGCGATGAAGAGAAAAAGAGACACAAACATTACGCTTATATATTCTTTTCACTCAGAAACAAAATGTCTAACCAGAAAACAACTTTAAGTCGTGCAATGATAATGGCGGCCACTAAGTCATGTAAAATAATTTAGGCCGATTACGCAGATGAAGAACGATGAAATCTAGTGCACAGAATTTTTTTTCGTGCAGTATGTTAGGTTTACATACAAAACTATCGATGGGCTTATGAAATATTTAAGTTTTCAACATTTTATAAAATGAAAATGCATATATTTGCTTGTAATTGAGTGTTGTAACAGAATATTTGTGTGTGTGAGTGTATTGACTCGATCAAAAATATTGTTTTATTTTGAATATTAGCAGAATGAAGTACCGTGCGATGGCACCATTCACGATATAACAACTTAAATTATGCAATTTCATATTTAGCATCTCGTTATAATGAAAGAAAATGGCGGCACAACCTTATGGTATTGATAGTACTTTACAAGTGATTTTAACTATACGGTCGCAATTTGGTATCTATTTTAAGTAATATTTACCTAAAATTAGTAGCTAAATCGACATAAAATCGACGACCTAAAGGTCTCCGTATAAGAAATAATTACGTCGCAAATACACCTAAAATGTCTTAGTACATTTGACCTATTGGTCAGAATTTGCAGTTAATTTTACCTAATATTTCGACTTATTTTCAATCACTAAGTCCCTGACTTCATGGTCCCCGTATAAGAAATAATTACGTCACATATACACCTAAAATGCCTTATTAGTACATTTGACCTATTGGTCAGGGTTCGAAGTTAATTTTACCTATTATTTCGACTGATTTTCAACCATTAAGTCCCTGACTTCATGGTCTCCGTATAAGAAATAATTACGTCGCATATACACCTAAAAGGCCTTATTAGTAAATTTGACCTATTGGTCAGGGTACGAAGTTAATTTTACCTAGTAGTTCGACTTATTTTCAACCATTAAGTCCGTGACTTCATAGTCCCCGTGTAAGTAATAATTACGTCGCAAATACACCTAAAATACCCTATTAGTAGATTTGACCTATTGGTCAGGGTTTAAGGTTAATTTTACCTAATATTTCGCCTTATTTTCAACCCCTAAGTCCCTGACTTCATGGTGTATTTATGAAGTGAAATTTACGTTTTATTGTCCCTATATTTTGACTTGGAAGTAAAAGTGTACAATACGTAAAATAATTGGTGACTTAGGACGTAATTTTTACTTAAATTGGTAAAATCTTCTTCGAGTCTAGGAAAAAATACTTAAAATGTTTGCTGGGTAAGCAAAGCTTGTACTATGGGTACTAGCTAGGCGACGATATAAACATACTTATATAGATAAATATATACTTATATACATAGAAAACAACCATGACTCAGGAACAAATATCTGTGTACATCACACAAAAAATGCCCTTACCGGGATTCGAACCCGGGACCATCGGCTTCGCAGGCAGGGTCACTACCCACTAGGCCAGACCGGTCGTCAAAACCCGGTCCCAGTCCGGTCCGTATTGTCAAATATATTGTTAGTTTATTCTTACCTGGAAGAAAAGCATAAACGGCACCCATTGATAGTAGGCATGTATGCGTTTGTCATCCGCTCCGTGATTGTTTTCGTTGCCAAGATTATTGACGCCGGGGTGCGCGTGCTGGACCGCCGGACTGTACGGCAGCGTGAACGTGTATGTGATCCAGCAGAAGTTGTTTAACACGTGCTGTGGTATCGAGCCTTCGGTGATACAGGATATTGGGTCGCCTGAAATTAAAATAATACATCATAAATATTTCTAATGTTATTTAACAGGCTTTGTAGTTTTGTATTTGCTAATAGCAATACTTAACTTAAATGACAATTGGTAAACCTTGTGTTTGCAGTAAAATTTACGAATCGTTAATGAATATGTGAACATTGTGAACCTACAAACAACCTGTGTCAAGAGAATAGCACGTATAACCGCAAGTCGATACTTATTACTAACGAAAAAACCGGACAAGTGCGAGACGGACTCGCCCACCGAGGGTTGCGTACTTTTTAGTATTTGTTGTTATAGTGGCAAAAGATATACATCATCTGTGAAAATTTCAACTTTCTAGCTATCATGGTTCATGAGATACAGCCTGGTGACAGACAGACGGACAGTGTAGTTTTAGTACTAGGGTCCCGTTTTTATCCTTTGGATACGGGACCTTAAGAATATGCCGGTAGCACTGTGCGCAGTAAACTATCCCTAGAACTACTTTGTCTACTTTTTTGTTTTTAAATAAAAACTTAATAAATGCTAATTTCAGTTTCAGTGGAACTGTTAGGATCGTTTCTCCAAGCGTTACAACGAAAATTACAATTATATTTTTACTGTAATACCTACAAGTACATATTAAACTTAACTCGAAAATACTACCTAAATCAATATAGGTACCTACTTACGGGACAAACAATTTATCAGACGTTATAACGACTTCAGTTAGTAATAATTACAATTACATAATGTGGGTCGCATCTTACGACATCCATCTTAGTACTAGTTATGCCACTTCATAGAGGTCAACTCTAGTCCCAACGAATACTCAGGGTCGCGACTAGACAAACGGGTCAGCCGACAGACAAAGTTTATGTTCAGTCCCACCAAAGAGGAAGTATACACCTGTACTTCGTGACTTGACAATAGCAGAGAACAACTGAAAGCACTGTCAACCTTTTATGGGTTGGTACATAGATGTAGGATCGGTAGAACTTAACTTAAGGTTTACTTATATGGACAGGAAGAATATAAACCGAGCTCTCAGTAGAACAAAGACGTTTCTAAAAGTAGTTCCTTTTATGCCACAAGCAGTTAACAAAGTATGTGAACTAGAATGACAAAAACTATGGCATCATCATAGAATATTAATAGAAGTCTGTGAATAGACGCAAATAAATGCAATCGTGAAGTATACTTAAGATTGCAATCATTATGTCCGATGACCTCGACATTGTACGATTATTGTGCGAGTAAACGCCTTTAATTTCATTCAGCTTCTTACAATTTACTTAAAACTGCTTTGGCGGTACATAAATAACACGCGTATTAAATCGGCCAATCTTTCCGGGTGGCTGGGTAAAAATATTGTACGTAATATAATACATATACGGAATTTAAGATATTAGTTCAAAGTTTGGCGAATTTCATACTGTAATAACACTAATATTAACAGACTAGTTTCTTGTAAAAACGGGCTTAGCATGCTTAAATTAAATAAATAAAAAAAATACTAAAGAAACATGTCCATAAGTTATTATCATTTGTCGCATCCAAACGAGCAAAAACTTGCACAGAAGACGGCCTGGTGATCTTTGCATTTATTGACGTCATTAGATACGTTTTCCTTGCCATCTTCTTTGTAGCAAATCGTTTAAACACTTCATTTAACATAGCCGATTTATCTCTCCGGGGAACTAGTTTTATTAAATACTTTGTCGTTCGCTTGCATTTCCGATAGTGCAATAATGATATCCCCCGACCTCGACATTGCACCGGCGGATGGTGGTAATACTGTAATGACTGCAGCTGCCCTGCCGTCACAATTGCGCCCGTGACTCGATCACCTTGCCCGCTGGGGTTACCATGGTATTTATAGAATGCAAGTAAATTTATAAATATGTTTATGTCCAGTCGGCGGCAAACCGAATGTGCTTAGAACCTGCTTAAGACACGATTTTAATGCTTCAGAAGCAAGAATTTGATTTGAGACTGTTCGATAAAATTAAAATTATTTTTATTCACGTCACGTTTTCATATAGATATCAACCATTTATGATGACAATGTTACACGTTGTCATAGCAAATTCAGTCATGCAAAGTGGGTTTGGTCCGACTCTACTACCTTTATTACAACGGACTTGAAATCACAATTGTTATATGTACTTAACAAAACTAATTTAAATGTTTTTTCTTCTAAACAATTTTATTTAAGAATGTACAAGTGTGTCACCGCTTCATCCCAATAATATTTGAATTGAGGGAATACGGATACCTACTGTTTGTATTTTTAACGCGGTAAACTAGTAACGCTAGCATACAGTTTTATTGAAAATACGTATGCTGCGTCAGGTTCCGAGAATGGTGTCATGCCGCGACTTAAAGTTAAATGCCACATCGGCTATGATAAATATGAGCAACATGTGGGTTCTTCGCGTTGCCCTCCGGCGGCAAACGATAGTGACCAATATTTACGAGGTCGTTCGTCCATTTTTATGTCTATGTTCATGTTTTTAAGGTTGTTAGTGTGCATTTGTTTTCTATAAATACAGCTACATTAATAAAATATAGTATCTTGTAACAATCAAACAACTTGCTTGTCCTAATATAGCTGCAATTTCTTAGTTTGCTTAAAGTTCATTGATCTCTGGTTCTCAGCAACGATCGTGGCTATAAACGTTTTTTATGGATAGATCATGCTGTCTACAGAAAGTTGTCGTTGGCGTTGCTTGCGGTTGCTAAACTAACCTGTCTGCCTTTTCTGGATATAAAAATCTCAGTAAGCGAACGGAGTTTCAATAAAACTTTAATGATTTCTTGGTCGTAATAGACTAGTTAAACTCCTGTTATTATTGTACGCTTCAAAAACACTAAAACATAAACCTCAAAGGTCCCGGCCGTAACCATATTCAGGTTGAGCTAGAAATCAGTTTTCGAGTAGGTACTGAATGTTGTACTACAAAAAGCCAAACGGTAAAAAAATCTAAATTAGACCCGTGTCTTCAGTAAGAATTTAATCCTTCGCAAACAAGGAAAGTCCAACAAACATTCAAAACAATGCCTTAGCCCGACACATTACATGACTCACTAATAACAGCCTAGGTGTGAATTTGACTGACTTCGCCTCGCGTTGATTGAGCAATAACGAGCATTTAGGGCATTAGTTAGAGCATTTATCATCACGGCTCGCTATTTGTTATCCCGCGTGCTCGACTTCGGTGTTACGCTGAGCGAAGCTTTACAATCATTAGGAGATAAAGATAATACTATAGTGAGGTTCATAAACAGTTATTACAAGATGGATATGGCGTCTATGGCGTGTATGTAAGAAGATATTGCATCGAATAAAAGCGGTGCTAGCCGGGCGTATGTACCTATGTATAAACTATTGTGGTCTCTTATTTAAACAGTGGAGTAGATGGGGCTGACAATACATTTACCACACGGCTATTGGTGTCTTAATGGCGTCTTAGTATTCTACTAAACCGACCAACAGCAAGAGTGGAAATTATCAAAATGCCATATACTTAGTAATGTTTTAACAATCGGAACGTATTTGTCGTGGCTTAGATTTCAATTATATTTGAAACTACACGTGCATTGATTATACACAGCATGGAAATATGTCATACCTAAATTCTAGGAAATGGTGTATCATTTTCGAAGTTTTTTTTTTTTTTTTTATTATGCATGGGTTTACTCATGGCCACAGACTAGCCGAGGCGTAGACGTGGCCTACGATGGAGCGAGCTCGCCCAGAAGGTGCCTGTTCACTCTTGATTTGAAGGTTGCCGGGTTATAAGAGCACGGAAATATAGACGCCGGCAAGGAATTAGAAAGTAATGCGATAGCGAATTTACGAAAATTCTGTTAATGATTACGAAATGACTAAATAGCTCGACAGTTTCGAAATATTCATTGATTTAATGTTTCGAAGTTAATTATGTCATCGAAGTAAACAAACGACGCACCTTCATCTTATGCTAGTCCCACATCTATTTTTTAATAAATAAATAAATGTTGGGGACATCTTACACAGATCAACCTAGCCCCAAACTAAGCAAAGCTTGTGTTGTTTAATGCTTATTAGATAATTAAGAGATAACTCTGCTTACTACCTACAGATGATGTTTCCTTCCTTAACTGTAGCTTTTATTTTTCATTTAATATTGAGACATCGTATACCTGCCTCTCCCAGCCTGTATAACGGGCATGGTATACCAGCCAGACATGTCCTACTTTACAATATCGTTGGGTGACAAGCAAAAGTCTCAGTACTATCAAAAATTTAAAGTAACAATGCACTTTATGACACTTGTAACAAGGTTTATTGTCCAATAATTTCAATGGTGTTAGTTTGTGACTTTTGCTTGTCACCCGACGATATGTTTCCAATAACACCAACCCTTCAGCACCGTCCTATCGATTCAGGTTATTCTTGTTATGGTAATTGCATCGTCTGTGTACATAAAACGCGAGATAAGGGCTTTAATCGCCGTAGTGACCGCTCGCAGGTTGCACAGCTGCAGGCGGCTGTTACTGGGTCACGGAGAACTTTGCAACGTATGAAATTTATTGATGACTTCAACATTACAAATCCAAACAGTGATCAATATTGTACCTAGTGTGAGGTTGGTATTCCAAATGTCCAAGTTCTTTGTCCAATGTGGATTTGCGTCTCACGTTTGCTTATTGAGATAGTGAGCCGCAATGCACATTGGACAAAGAAATTGGACAAGTGGAATACCTACTACCATCCTAAGTACTTTTCGAAACTTCTTACTTTAACGGTCCAAATGACTTCACAACTCTTATAAGTATAGAGGTATAGTAGATTAAAGATGTTTTTGGATTTTTTTTCTGTCGATAATCTCGTTTATAAACAAACTAGCTACACAGATGGATGACTAATTAATTATATGTACGTATATTACTGTTATTAAGCATGTGGTATTACTAGAAACATACATTTTTATATAATACGAATATGCAACGGACAATAATCTGACGAGACATTGAATAATATTTGCTTCGTCATCAATGTCATCATCGTCATAGACTCGTAATGTTGGAAAATGAATTTTTAATATTATTATTCACAATAAAAACCTATGACTAAACCGTAGATA
Source organism: Cydia fagiglandana (assembly GCF_963556715.1). NCBI lineage: Eukaryota > Metazoa > Arthropoda > Insecta > Lepidoptera > Tortricidae > Cydia > Cydia fagiglandana. The sequence continues at coordinate 12,010,148 of NC_085938.1, forward strand.
CCTTATATGAGGAAGGTAGTCAATACTCAACAGGAAATCCTGGTCCTCATTTCTTGGAATTTATTTGGATCTATATATTATAATTCTGCAAATCTTCGAATAATATATGAAAAACTGCTACCTTGCGTTTGATTAATTCAGGTCATGAGGTAACAATGGAAGAATAATTGTTTAAGTGTTGGAAATTGCAACATCTTCATTGTCCGTTTTTGAAAGAAACCTCATTCATAATAACTAAATTTTAATTGTTAAGTATATGTAATTTTAGAGATCATATATACCTACCTACATGTGTTATTTATAGCCACAGTGGATTTATGTATTCAAAAAGATTGGAGAGGAAAAAGTGAAAGTCGGTACTATACATACACACATAAAACATTTCATCACCATTAGATACTCGTACCATAAGATACCTACCTAATAAGTTTTCAAATTAAAAATGTCGCTTGTTTTATCTTTCCAAGCCAAAACATATCAGACGGTATCGCTTACTTGACTATTAATCCAGTTAAATCTAGGCGACCTAGCAACGGCTGTCGCACATGATGTCAATTGTTTTGATTATTAACACCTGGTGCACAAATGTGCATGTTTATACCTAATCGTGTTATGGGCAGAGATCACGAACTAAAACGTTGCTATCTTGTAAGGGCAGAGTATTCTAAACATCGCGTTGCTAACTGCAATACGAAGTGGTATTTGGAGATATAATATGCAGCATTACATTTAAAAGAAGAAGCTTACGCGAAGCGCTGGTGGCCTAGCGTTAAGAACGTGCGATTTGCAATCCGGAGGTCGCGGGTTCAAACCCCGGCTCGTACCAATGAGTTTTTCGGAACGTATGTACGAAATATCATTTGATATTTACCAGTCGCTTTTCGGTGAAGGAAAACATCGTGAGGAAACCTGCATACATCTGCGAAGAAATTCAAAGGTGTATGTGAAGTCCCCAATCCGCATTGGGCTAGCGTGGGGACTATAGCCCAAGCCCTCTCGCGCTCGAGAGGAGGCCTGTGCCCAGCAGTGGAACGTATATAGGCTGAGATGATGATGATGATGATGACATTTAAAAGAAATTGCCGACTGTCACTACCTCGCTACAAATGTGATAGTTAGCGTTTCATATTGCACAAGTAGGTTAGTGCTTTAATAAGATAGCTGACTTAAAAAGAGCAGTATAGCAGTATGTTCTCAAATCGACTTCATGTTTCTTATCTTAGTTCAGTTATTTATTAACTAATAAATATTTAAGTTGAGACAGGCCAGAACTGCGATTGATAATGAGTCGACAGTCAACAGTACAACTCAAATGTTATTGGAATATGTGAACTGTCTATAATTCAGCCTGATTATTTATATTTTTGACTTGAAACGTGCAAACGCAGTGGAAAACAAACTTTCGGGGGCATCTATAAATGAATCTGTAGATCTAGGATTGCCCACTTATTAAATTACCTGTGCCCTGTTTATCAAAAGCTTGTAACTTGTAATACAAGTGGAAGTCCCTTTCTAACAAATGCTGTCAAAAAGGGACTTCCACTTGTATTAAAAGTTACAAGCTTTTGATAAACAGGGCACTGCTCCAAAGTTTACATGTCATGTTGTCAGTCTTAAGAGAGTTACCTACTAAACTACGAGTACTCAATCTTAGAGTGGATGAAGTCAATTCGAGTAGCTAGGTTAATTAACAGTCACTTAAGAGACAAATTGCCGATGGCGAGCCTGTTATTATTCTAAATTGCACGGCTAATTCATACAATTTGCTAAATTAGGTAATTATTTAATAGTAGGTTTTGAATGAAGTAACTTGCCCCGCTAAAATATCAATGAGCATGATTTTCGATTCTATTTCGTGCTATCTTAGACTTCAAATATTTTTAATGAACTATAATAGTTAAAACTCTGCATTGCGATGAAATTTAATTCATATTATGTGTTATACACGTACGCATAATATTTTCTTACACTTCGGAATTTAGCTCAGACGATCTAAACTGTCATACTCATAACTAATAAATCTAATAATCCACAATACTGACATGTAGTTGTAGGTATACACGCCGCAACATGTTACAAACAATAATACGACAATATAGTATTTCATAAGTGGCTATTACCGAATCTGTTTACATCGGCTGAACGAGGGGCATGCGATAACGCGAACATAAACACCGGTATACTCGAGTTCCCGCCTTTGTTGCCACTTCACTGCGGCGCTACAGATCAGCCTCTAATTATTAGTAGCTAGTAGCTAGCTGGTAGAACATCCACTTAGAACGTTAGCTTTGATATATTGGCACGAATTTATCTATAATAATTGGGATGTAGGTATTGGTATAGTTAATAATGTGTGTCGATTTAACGTAGGTTCGTATTCGTAATCCCCTAATAACAACGGGTGGCGCGCAAATTATCTAGGAGGTTAGGTACAGCCTGGCGAAAAAGAGTAGAAATTAAAAAAATGGCAACATCGTAGTGTCGTCTCTTTCAAACCAATATATATAAGAAAACGGGACGACACTACAGTGTTGCCACTTTTTAATTTCTATTCTTTTTTGCCAAGCTGTACAACATTTAATACTGATGAATTGTGTTTTTTATTAGTTTTGCAAGAAAGCAGTGCTTGATTGATTTCCAGAGCCTTCTTTCTTTGACTATTACTATTTTAATTTAATTACATATTTAAGATTTCGTCTCACAGAAAAATCTATACACGAACGACGACGTTGCAAACAAGCAACTAAGTATACTTAAAAACAAGTCTTATATCTAAGTTGTTAGTTGATTATGCGCAAGGTAGTTATGATTCTGATTAACAAACAAAAGACATCGTCGTGTTAATATTCATGAAGGGAATAGTTTCATAATTGACGGGATATTCATTTACAATGGAATCGCTACAGTGAATGATTATCTCAAGTTTCCGCACTTAGCTACACTGTCACAGAATGATTCGGTAATTTAAAACAATAGCACTTGCTACCTGAGACGGTGCACGACAAATCCTTAACTAGCTGCAGTTCACTGACCCGATTCGCTTCAGTGACTGGACAACATACGTATGACCGACCATGTTTTGTTTGTACAAGCAATTTGTCGATGACGTATCAATTTGGGTAACTGTTACGTACTACGTTTCCGCGCCACTACTGAATGACCTGAAAATGACTCATTACAACGGACTGTTATCTTTCATGAGCGGATTCATTGTTGTATGTCTAGTTCATCAGGTCAATAGATTTGCGATTTGTGTTAAAGGCATATTGATTAACTTTCACTGTATGTCTGGTTCATGTTGCGAAAGTAATGCTGCTGAAGCGTGTTGACGTTTCTACTTTCACATTATTCCCTTTAATGTTTGTTTTACTTGCGGTATTCGGTGTTGGTTAAAATGTAACTGTTATATTGTCTGTCGATACCTCATTGAGGTTAAGGGGTCGCTTTAAATCACGAGTAGGTATAATTCTAGTTGTTTGCTTAAAATACTTAATGACTTATTCATTTCTGCTCAAAAAATTCGTGCTCATCACAAAATTACTAAGACTCATTGGTCCTTGAACCAGGGACCCCAAACTTCCCAACACTAGGTCAAAGGATCCCGAGTATTTTAGAAGGGGTATCTGCCTTTTTCCCATGCGACGCACCCCCATTTCCAAACCTATGAACTAGATTAGCCTAAAAATAATGCAACTCACCAATTAAATTATTCGCCGTAACGAGTATACAAAACAGGAACAGCATGGCGGATGTGATGCGATAGTGCATCCTGAACACCATGTTGTCGATCACGGCCTTGTCGATCAGGTAGCGGACTTTGACGAAGCCCGCCACCGCGGACACCATACCCAACACCGCCATCTTGGATTAGCTGAAACAAATGAAGAAATAAATAACGACTAACTATAGGAGGGATATGATTCAAGTAAATCTCAAATATGTATGCATGGACACTAATCTTGGAATAAAATTTTCTTTTAATTTAGTCTAATTGATTGAATCACTTAATTAAATATTAATGGTAATCGGCTTCCACCTACGTACCTAAATCCACTTTCAAACTTCACATAGCTTATGAAGTCCATAATCTTATCTGATTATTGCGAAAAAAAAATTTTGATAGATAATATTGAATTCGTTAATAATACAACCAAAAATAAAATACAGTAGGTACGTCTGAATTGTAACACTACTTTTTTTAAATCTGTTACAACACAATCTAACAAATCATATAAACAAATACAGTAAAGGGGACTATAAATAAATTCACGCGGCTATAGCATCCTCGTCGTGACAAGTGCCATGCGCTACCCATACTAAATTAGAACTTTAAACGGTAAATTTTACTCCGTCCGATATGATTGGGATCAATGTGTTAAACAGCTGTAGCGTCGTTCGTCGTTCAACATTAATTACTAGCATCTTAAATTTAACTTTCAGTCTTCTATTGTTGCATGTATTTGAGCATAAAAACAGCTTATTAGAAATCGTAAGTTACAGTTTGAATGTAGTTGTAGCTCACATAGGTGCAGCATCCACAGCCGTCTCCCAATCAATGACCTCACAGCATTATTTAACGATGCGGCTACCTCTCGCCCACGCTTAGCATTAGGCGCTCGGGGTCTATCGCTTTTTATAAACTAATATTTTCGGCCCGGCCCGAACACCTTAAGCATCATCATTTCGATCATTACTTATTTAGAATCCGCCCGTTACGTCTTCTTGTATTACTACTGAGATAAACTCATAAATGAATACGTCTATGAGACAATTTGTGTTTAATGGGTCCAGCCTTGGCATGCCAAGTCTGTTCCTGTGCTATATCGCATGTCCAGCACTTTATACTATTTAGGTCGTTTACTAGGGGGCATAGGCTAATGGACAATTGAAATTGAATATCATCGCTTGCCTTGTTACATAATAAGATTATAATTAAAAGTCTTGCGTAAGCGTGGTAGTAAGTGGTAGGAAATAATCATTAGTAACAAATAACTTTATCAGATTTAGTGACCTCGCTTTTAAGTAGATTTTTTGCGACTTAATTAAAATTTTGTTTTGCCTCTGTATGTGATTTAGGGCTGTCTGAGGAGTTTATATTTTTATTCTTTGAGGGCATTTTGCTTTTCCATGCACTGTAGGCAACATAGACTGTGTATAAGAATTTCGCCAACGTCTTGGTCGTGTTCGTGTTAGAATAGTCGGCGGTAGAGGCGAATGTTGCGCCGGCGCAGGGCATGCGGCGGGTCGTCGACCGGCCGCTGCTCATGCGCCTCCTGCGTTTCCAACCGCACCCTCCCCCTCATCCCTCCCTACTCTCCTGACCCTGTGCTGATGCACCGCGTGGCAACGCGAATTTTACGCGAAAACCAGTTTGCGCGGCGACAAACGTTGCCCGATTCGCACGGCGCGATCTGCCAATCGATTAGTTTTCGGAAATTCTTTACAGCCCGCAGCGTAGCGTGAGTTCAGCTCAACCTTAAGTCCAAGACCAGAAATATATAAGTTATTTTATGCCGTACTCTCAACTTCTTCGAGAAAATATCTCTGAATGTATCATCGACGGAGTGACATGTCCTAAATGAACATTGTTTGCTAACGCGGTGACCGATAATAGGGCCACAGGGCGGGCGCAGCGCGGGCGCGGGGTGCGGGAGCATTCCACCGTTTATGACAGGCACAGGCGCATACGCTGCCGGTAGGATACATCCCTGAACCTGCTTTGTCACTCGTAACATACATATTTATTTATTCATATCCTCGTTACCGAAGCTCATTATATCTTAAGTGTGTCTCATTCGCAGTTCGCCGCAGCATTTTCGATAAGCGTAACCAATAAGTAAACATTGTTATCACGAATACCGATTTCATGTTTTACTATAAATTGATATCTTTAGAACACCTTCACGGCGCAAGCAACCCACATACTTATTGCTGACTTAACAAAATGATAACCAGTTAAAGTAATCAGCTGCTGTACTTATATAAGAGCGCCGGCACGCGTCGACTCGCCGCTGAATGGACACTAATTGCGGCAGATGAGAGCGTCCGACCGAGCATCACACGTCTACACAGTCTCACACAATATGGACAACCCGTACGTGGGAAAAGAATCTCGGAGTCACTCGCCGACAAAACACAATATCGATACTCCTCGGACAATAACGGGCTATTTAAGCTACAGGCTTAATAAGAGAGCGGTAAAAGCGTGACTAATGACAGGAAAGACGAGGTCGGTTGAAATTATTGAGCAACCTGGAGATTTGCGCGTTCCGAGTGAATGGACGAGTGACAATTCTGTTGAAATGCATGCGTAACTGTGATCACGATCGAGCATTTTAATCTCTCTGCTTAAAACATTTTTACTGTCATCAAATTTTGAATGGCAGTGGCAGTATGACGCTTCGCTCGGTTGGGGTCGCAGTCAGTGACGTCGACTACAATTAACTATGTTGTCGGCGTATGCTTGTTCCGGTTACTCTTTCATTGTTTACCTCGTAGAAAAATCACGTGCGTTTAGTATCACACGCTGGGAACTTTGTATTTGTGATTGGGCGCCTTCACACTTGCCTTTCATAGTCATGTTCGAGATAAGCTGAGCTAACCCGATATCAATTCTAACGCATCCGTTGTTGAATATTACGTACGGAATACGCCTGTTTTTCGTCATAAGCTTACGTATATGGAGCTGTATAGAAACGATAGATAAGTTATACTCTGTGGTTGCGATAGCTCGATTAAGCTTGTGTCATACAAGGAGATTGGGTGCTCAGTCAATCATAAACCACATCATAAGTTCATAAGGCTTCATATTGACGACTTATAAAAATACGTATAAAATTACGATACCAAACAAAATTTTACAGTATATCATGAAAAAGATAATTGTTATCAAGCTAAGGTCAAAGTTGTTTAAGGTTGCAAACAGAGTACTCATTGTGGAACATGCGGGTTAATTGATATCGCATGTGCTGCGTCCGGAATGAGCAAGGTCTTATCAGCTTACTTACCATTATCGATGAGACCCGCACTTACCCAGCTACGAAATGACGAGTAAATGCCACGCAAGTCACCAGATTGAATACTAAACTGCGAATTCGTGGGTAAAATGGGGCTGTTAAAGTTTAACGAGGGGTTATCACCAGGCGCCGGAATCATTGGTTATGCAGGTAGCGTGGTGGAAGCTCCGTGACATGAGTCCAATGACTGTGACCTGTTAAAGATGCTTTGTCCAGAGCGATGAGAATCTCGCACACCGCGCGGTGGGAAACGAATTCCTACGCCACTGGTTGTCATTTGAAATTTAAATGTGTTGCTGCTCAAAATGGAGGTTTTTGAGACTCTATATATTTAGCTTAAATGTTCATGCTAGAGTATAACTTTTAATAGAACTGTCAAAATTTGACGATTACTTTTTATTAGAAAAGCACCTGGTACTTGTATCTCCACTTCCATGCTAAGGATTTTTTTTAGTTCGGTTTTCTTATGTTTGTTATTTTCCTTGACATAAAACTACCCTTGAAGCAAATATAGTAAATCTTGTAATGATCTTTATCTAAGAACAACCAATAGGACCTAATTTTAGAGATAACTAAACTTTATTGCTACAATTTACGTCTTGAATATTTCGTATGTAGGTAACTGTGCATTTACTATTTCATCGTTGCATACTGATTTCATCAATTTTTTAATGGCCTATATCCGGCTGATCGGCTGTGAATGGGCAGGTAACTGAACATTGGCCAGTTTATGTTGTTTGGCCTGTCCTTGGCCGGAACATCTTCAATAAAGACCCGTGGACCGTGACAATTCACGTGCTGCCACAAATTCAAGTGTCTACCTGTTTCGAGGCATGTGGGCGATTTTTCGATTATCGTCGGCGTGAGAAGTTACTTTTGTACACAACCTCCCTTTTTTAACGAGAACAATGATCTCCAACTTTATGATTTTCTCGGCCAAGGTGTGAAACATTCATTACTTAAACCTAGAGTTGCTTTGTCTATTCTATACAAACAAATATTCCCGGTAAAGGGAGCTGCGTCCCTTCTCCTTCGCTTGCCGCACAGGTAAATGGGGACAGCGCCGCTACCTGCGCGATTTCTTTATCCTGACACGTCAGATTATGCTCATTTTGCAGCATTACTCCTATCATCTCATAAACACGTCGTATCGGTTCCATATTACTCACTGTCGTACAACATTCCTCAAACACAAGAAAGCGAGCGAAAAAAAAGACCAGGGATGACTATGCACAAGGCTTTTGTTCCCGCATATGTCCATTATGCTGTCAAACTGCATTCCTCGCATCGAAGACAGGAGCTACGCGTCTCGATCCGTCCCTAAAACCAAGCTTTTGTGACACAACTTACCTGTTTTAAACCTAACAGTTATTTTTCTAGCGCCACCTCCGGTTTCTCAAAACTTACAATTTCACGTTTAGAGTCTAACCACAACACTAAAATACGGTTTCACATTTAATTTAAATAGCACGTTCTCATATTAATTGAACACTGGTTTCTTGGATTCGGGGTATTTCATAATGGAACGATTTAAAATGAGTTAAGTAAAACGGGTGGTCCGGGCGGCTGGCTCGCACACCAGTTGCACGCGGGTCGAGACACTGACTGGGGGATCAGTGCAATCGGTCCGCCGGCCTCCTGCCTTTTCACTACCGAACTTGCGTATGCGCAGCCATGCTATCTGTCCTTGTCACTCGCACCACGCGACCGTCGCTTGCGCTCTGTCTTAAACAAAACCGTAGTACAGTAGTCAGTAGCTCTGAACCAGTTCTGTCGAGCGTTGGACCGCGCTGCGCACCGTACTTGCGTTTTCTCCACGGGCAATATGTCGGAAGTTTCATTATGCCATTTTTTAGATGAGACTATGATTACCGGTTCTAAGACTTGTAATTGCCCTGGGCTATTGATTGTCTCGATCAGCCATTTGACTTCTATCTTACGTGCTAGAAGACCTGCTTATGGATGAAGATATCTTCCGTCCGTTCCCAGAAAAAATATTTAATTTGTAGGTACTCCTTATTCAAATGGAAATAAAATAAAGAAAGATGCTAAATGTATATTTTTTTATTTTATTAACAATAATATAATTAACTTGTAATTTTTTCTGAATTTATTATAAGATAACTTACATATTGCATCAAATGTGTGGGTCTGCTGTGGGCTGTGGGGCCATGTCATTGAATAGGCATCTGACCACATGTTCAGAAAACCCCGAGATTTCCGGTTGATCACACAAAAAAAGTACATAGTCTTACAATAGAAGAAGGAAGAAGGAAGGGTATTCTGGACTCTTCATTTAAAAAAAAATGCAGGGTTATCGTACCGGCTTTTTCCAATAATACTTGTCATGCATTATTTCGTTCCCGCAAAACGACAACGCAAATAGTACATATTTATTCGTAATATAAGCTGAAGCGGTTGATTATTTGGCGTCGTCCATATATAACATATTTAGATAAGATAAGATAGTATTTATTCAGTAAAACTTACACTAGTTTGATTTTTACAATGGTAACTATGCAGTATATAATTAAGTAATAGGACATTCATATATTTTCAAATTCACTTTATTACGAGTATATTAAGTAGGTAAAGTTAAAACATGGTTAAAACTAAAATTCCAACTATAATTTAACACCTAACTACTACTGTCACATTTGGAATGGACCCCTCTCCCCCTCCCCCTGTTGGTGTGACGTAATATGTGGATGACCCCTCTCAGTGTGTCCATATCTCCTTTCATTATAATATTTTTAATACCTTGAGCCAATCGCAACAATAGTATTTTATCATTATGAAAGCTCGATGAACTAAGTGCACCTTGTTCACCTTGCCCCTTTGTGTACAGTGTTACAAATTCCTTTCCGATCTTTTTAGTTTTTAGCCGGGGACTTAACTATGTTTAAATTTAATAAACAATAAGATTTTAACGATTTTTTTTCATTTATACATGTGAGTGGTTATTACCACAAAGCATATACATTTAGCAAATAATGACAGCGAACAAAGGCCCCTAGGGCTTAACTGCTGCTGCTGCTGTTAGGACTTATTTACCTAAAGTGCCTGTTATTTTGTCTAGCTGGAAATGTGTTAATGTTAATACGTGTCAACGGTCATGCGAATCTGTAATACCCGGTTTGGATCATTTTATTATTTACTCGTAGATCTCTTCAAAACTTTCTTATTTTAATTAATTAATTTAATTAGGTAGTTATTTGGTTCACCGCGGGGAGTTAAAAAACTAATAAATTATCCATTTTATGCACTGATTTCAAAAAATTATCGGATCTGATCCGATTATCCGATCCGATTATTCTGAGCGCGCATGGTGAAATTATTTTATTATTTTCAAATCACTGATTCACTTCGACATAAAGTCGTAAAGTTGATTTTACGATGATTAGCGACACCTCGTAGGCATACGTATACCGGGTGTGGCCTGTAACATGAGCAAATAATTAAAACATCGATTGTACTCCTCAAACGGTGACACTTTTGTTCTACAACTTTTAAAAATTATGAAGTATTTAGACTCCCTATTTTTCATACAAAATAAATATTCTCTTCAATGGACGCCATCGCCACGCCATATTATTGTGATTGACGTTGCTTGTCACGCCTTAAACATAACGAAATTCGCAATACATTGCGTCTTAGAATAAACTTTAAAGTGTATTAAAAATCAAACCACGAGTTATTTTTAAAAGTCGCTGAACAAATGTTGGTCAGTATGAGGAGTACAGCCTACAGTTTAATTTTTTGCTCATATTACAGGCCACACCCGGTATTAACTTGAAATTGGTCATAATTTATATAATAGCAATCGATATTATCTGGTATAGATAAGATTTTTATCCCTGCCCGTAGGTACTGTAGAATCATGTCATATGAGTCGTATCATTTTGATGACTCTTAGTAAACTGTTCTTAGAGCAATACCCGATTTATTAAAGCTACAAGGCCTTCAAGTTACAAGTTTGCAGGTGTAAAGGGGTTGCAGGCGATGTCTAATGAACTCCCGTGGACGTCAGCTACCGCTCCGTTATTAGTCGGTTGCAGAACGGTAGCCAACCAAATACGAAATAATAATCATCGCATCTCGAATAAAACTTTATCCCATGATAGTTTATTGCTACTGTAAAAAAATCGTCAGCCAGCTATATCAAGTTGGAAAGACTGGCCAGCTGGTCACTGCACCCCAATGGAAATTGTGTGATGATCGTTATTGTAACTTTATGAAAATTGTAACTTATAGCTTTACAATCACTGTAGTTGCAGCAATGTAATAAAAGTGTTATCTGATGTCTATCTAAATATCTTATAAAATGCGCCCTTGCTCATCATTACAAATTTTGATCATGCTTTCGCCTTACTTATTTCGTCTTCCATTGCTCACGGTTACGTTTAAATAATAATTTAAGAACTATACCTACATATTCGGATAATACCACTTAGATTGGATGGCAAGTATGCCGCAAGCTTTGCCAGACATCTTCCAGTGTCGCTTGACTAACTGGTTTGGCGACCTTTCCGTTGCACACCGATCGGTCCCATGCCACGAGACAATTAGTCTTAATCTCAGTATTAGTCATACCCTGGGATAAGTACCTATATATTTTTAACAGAAATGTCTGGTAATGGTTTCCGTAATGTAACTTTTCCGCAAACCTGCGATGGGACTTGGAATGACATCAAATTGGTTTTTCGTCTGCGTCTGGATGTTTTGCTGATGTGTGAAAAGGGATTTCTGCAACTCAGTTCTTCATTATACCTACTGAGTATGTATATGAAAACAAATAAACCGCAAGTACTTACCTACTCAGCAGCAATCATACTTATTTTAGTCGTTGGAATTTAACAATCTGAAAGATTGCATCATCATCATTCGATATTTCAAGTTTTTGGCTAAATATGGAAACAGAAACAGGTCTGGCTTGGCGTGTCTACAGACGACGGAAAGGCTCCGATCTCCGATCATATTTGCATGAACACCGGCCGAGTTAGTGAAGCACATAATTAGCAAATATTTGACCTCCATCACGGTCTAGTGTCCAATAGAGAATGGAGTTTTGAGGTTCTTGGTCGTTTGCTTATATCTATAAAATACAAGATTTTTTATACCTGTTATTTTTTGCATTGGGTCATTGACCAGATTTTGTAATCTGACAGCCGAAAGGAGTCATCTACTAAGTTTTTGCTACATGCTTAGCCACTCACTTGCTTGATATTTTTCAGTGACCTCTATTATTATAATAAAATAAGGGTGACAGCTGGTAGCTACAGTTACCAAAAGCAAGTGAGTGGTTATTTACTTGGGAACAAGCGTGACTTCATTAATTGTCGCCTTGATTATGCGATTAAGAAATCATGATAGCATCAATTAGTGTTCAGTCTCAGTGTCTCCGACTGCGGCCAATTTACCGTAAATTGGCTCGCTGCAAAATGACTATTTAACATCCTTTCTCGAAATCACATTTAATAATTCCACGATTTCACATAAAACACGGTTAATTAAAGGGTCTACTCAAATGTTAGTTTAAACGTGAAAGGTTTAAGACTGATATTTGCCTGTTCCAGCGCCCTTTTGAATGAATCGTTGTCGCAATCTATAATGAACTTTAATTCTTCGTGATAGATTTTGTTTTGGCATGGTGCAACGCAGGGATCATCGGTGTGCCAACCAATACGCGACTTGATTGAAAGCTCGAACTACAACGTCGGTTACGTGACCGATTATCCTCTCATTTGGCCTTTAAAATAGTTTTTCTTAAATAAATTACTTAGCAATTTTAGGCGCATAGTCTTTTTGTAATAAGGACGGACAGGAAGATTAATAAAAATAAGAGGAATTAGTTGCCGCGCACTATTAAATATATAGTGCTAATAAGTAATACGTATAATAACCATATTCCAAAAATGGGTTTGCTTTATCAACACCTAAAACACTTTATTACAACCTACTGGTTATTAAAAATATGTAGGTGTTTTTTTTATAATATAGGCATGTTCTTACTGGTAACGTAATGCGATGACCCAGCGCGGCGTCATATTAAAGTGATTTGCAAAAAGCAATGCAGGTAATGTCACGTAATTCTTTTTAGTCATCTGAGAAGAATTTTCCTTCAGCACTTGCAATGCATCACACCACTGAGGTACATACTAGTAGCTATGTACCTAGGTGATGTGCGATAATAAAAAAACAATTATTTCTTACTTTTTAGTAAGATCAAGATTACACATGGGATTTTCGGTCTCTAGATTTCCCACCGACCCTGTTTATATGACGTGATATGAACCTACTCGTATTTAAAATCCCTTGAGCCGTTTGAGTTGTTTTTTTGTTCATGTTAAAGAATTTGACATCCTACCATTACAGTACGTTCAAAAAGCATTAGGTACAATATCCTGATTTAATGACGATAGGAATATTTTTGCCATAATTCACTATACCTTATTATCCGGACAGAAACACCAATATTCGCGATAAATACGATGCGATGACCTAACAACGTAGTGTTTAAATATTTACCCTCTCTTTTTTTATTGGCCCAGCCTAAAGCGGTATCCGGTTTAATAATTCTTCGAGACTTTGTCGAGTGATTCATTACTCTCTCACAGCCTTTTCGTAGACAGGTTACATTGCGGTTTTTTTTTTACAAAGAATTTCGATACGACCGCTTTTGCATATCAAATTGGTATTTGAATATTTTGAATGCTGTCCAACGCGAAGCTATATTTATACGCATTTAAATTCAACGCATAACGTTTCTTTATACATGAGCAACACGAATCGAGTTTTGTCTTAATATGAACTAAATATTTTCAAATGATTGCGTTTTAAAGCTTTTAACTCCGGTTTCCTTTAAAGGAAAGCGTTTAAAACTACATGGCTAACGGTAAGTGTAAGAAGTAGGTATTCTGACCTGCTTTTTCCTCATTAGGTAAGTGCATTTTGGGGTTCCCAGACCACGGTGAATGAATGCAGATGACACTTTGGCAAGTGAATAACGCTTCTGCTAATTACATTTGTTTTTCTTCAAGCAAAACAACATCATTAATCATTAGGTTCAGAAATCGGTCGGCTAATATCTATACGCCTATAATACGCCTACGACTTTATCAAAGGCTTCCTAATACATTAGACAGAATGGGGACACTTGCCTTTATACGTACCGATTAGAGATGAAACTCAGACTTTTTAGGTTTCATTGCCCAAAAGATAATAGTTACATAATAGTACCTAAATGCCAAATATGTAATTTCAAAATGGAGCAGCATTAGTAAAATACACTTTACAACTCATAAAGCATCTAGCTGTCACTAGACCAATCCCTTATAGATCTAATGGCTCCTCTACACGATGGGCCAACGCCAGCCACTCCAAGGGACGCATTTATGCGTTAGAGGGAGCAAGTGATATTGCTATCTCATTCTACTGCATGGCTGCGTCCCTTGGAGTGGCAGGCGTTGGCCCATTGTGTAGAGGAGCCATAAATGTGTTTTCAATGTTTCCATCAACGAAATTGTGTCGTTTCTATTTATCTTGTTTTATTTTTTAATACTTATTCGTCTTTACCCTAAAAGAAAATACATACTTAAATACAAATCGTATAAATATAATGTCACTCGGGGCTATTGACTAATTAGGAGCCCATGGGCCTTATCATGAGCCTTACCATGGTAAGGAAACGGAAAGCTCGGTCACGGCAGAAGAACCTCAATTGCAACAATGTAAGCGCAATTGCAAAAATGACCGCCCTTGTCTCCACTGACCTAATGCATCTATCGCACTTACCCTATGAGCAGCGGCATTTTAATTATCACACACGACCCTCCAAAATTGTAGTTTAAATTGCTTGAGTAAGATTGACAATCCATTGTCAATTTTAAACTGATGCCGGCGGACCGGATAAGGGCCAACTTGCAGGAAAATGCTTATAATTTTTCAATTTGTTTTATGGCCTATTACGCCTAGAGACGCAAGCGTCATGTTATTATCTACATGCCGAGTTAAGGACACAGTTATTTTTTATATGCATTTATAAATAAGGATCCACAGAAACTCATTGAAGGGTTTTTAGTTTGGCCGTGAAAAATCTGCCTTTCAAACACCTGATGCTAATCGCCTTTGTACTTTATAGTTATGCACCCTAGCATCTATATTATGTTTAAGATATCACGATATTCACGATCAGTTACGCATAGTAATTTTACCCTCTCTTTTAACTTCCTTCGTAATTCATAACATTATTGTGCATTGTATACCTATACCTTCTCGGTGCAATATCAAATTGTCTTCATAATTGGTGTTCCTGAAGTGCAGGGGCACTTATAAGGCATATGTTAAAGTAGGTATTCTTTTAATTGTTAAAGGAAATTGGGCCTGGAGCTGGTGCCACGGCGGGGTGCAGCGGCGGTGGAGCCAGAGGACATGAGTCTGGTGGAACTGTACAGGGTACACGTAGAGAGTGCCGAGCGCGCCGCTGCGGTACGTATATCTTACCACCGAACCACTTACGGCCAGAGGCACTTAGGGTTCAAGCATACTTGGTTGTTCCATACTAACGCTATGAAACATCCAATGTAAGCTGGCTAAAAAGTCTCTGTTGTGACTGTACCTAACAACTTAAAGACGCATGTTGGCTTTAAGAGATTTGTTACTAAAACCAACGTGTAATATTTTTGTCTATTGCCTAGCGTAAAAATAGACCTTGCTACAGATAAATAAAACGCTCTGACTTAAATGTGTTGTGACAAAATATTTAGATCGGCAATTGTATAAATCGCACATATTTGTTAAGACATGTTATTGTCTCGGCGGGCCGCTTGTGAATTCATTAGTTCATGCTCAACGGATGCGCACCCAGACAAGGATAAATCCTTTTGTGCTCGAATTTGCGTATTTAGTGAATGTAGCTGAGTATATTCCCAGCTGAATATTTATTTATACACAGGATCATACGCTATACCCAATACCTTCGGTATGCAATTTATACAATTGTCCTAAACTTGTATTCACATTTAATGTGTTATTATCTTAGCACATCTCGGTCGCAATCATATAGGTACATATTTAGCGAAACAATAATAATCATGTACAGTAAGTAATTTAACAGTCTTATACTAAGTTCAGTATTTTTTTAAACCTCCTCGCTCCTCCTAAACGAAACATTTTCGTAAAGCACTTATGATTACATTATGTGTTACTGTTTATAGTGGCGTGGGACCCTGCGCCGCGCCGGCGGATCAGGCAGCAGCTTCAACTCTGGAACCCTCACAAACACGAGTCTCACCAACGGCCCCACCACAGTCCAAAGCCATCACCTCATGTGCAGCATGAGGGACTTCGGCCACACAGCCGGGGGTGACGAAGCGGAACTGTTACTGTGGTTGCACGATGCGAGAAGAGCACAACCTTTGTCAGAGAGGTTCAGAGTCCGGATAGCGAGGGACGGCTTCTCAAATTATGTAGACAGACTGCACGCGAACAGCACCTTATTTGCAGTAAGTATAATGATAGATCTGTCTTATTCGTATCACAGTCTGAAGCCATTACCTCATGTGCAGTATGAGGGAATTCGGCCACACAGCCGGGGGTGACGAAGCGGAACTGCTACTGTGGCTGCATGATGCAAGAAGAGCGCAGCCTTTGTCAGAGAGGTTCAGAGTCAGGACAGCGAGGGACGGCTTCTCGAACTATGTAGACAGACTCCACGCGAACAGCACCTTATTTGCCAGTAAGTATAATGATAGGTCTGTCTTATTCGTATCACAGTCTAAAGCCATCACCTCATGTGCAGTATGAGGGACTTCGGCCACACAGCCGGGGGCGACGAAGCGGAACTGCTACTGTGGCTGCATGATGCGAGAAGAGCACAGCCTTTGTCAGAGAGGTTCAGAGTCAGGATAGCGAGGGACGGCTTCTCAAATTATGTAGACAGACTTCACGCAAACAGCACCTTATTTGGAGTAAGTATAATGATAGGTCTGTCTTATTCGTATCACAGTCTAAAGCCATCACCTCATGTGCACCATGGAACTTCGGGCATACAGCCGGGGGTGACGAAGCGGAACTGTTACTGTGGCTGCATGATGCGAGAAGAGCGCAGCCTTTGTCAGAGAGGTTCAGAGTCAGGATAGCGAGGGATGGCTTCTCAAATTATGTGGACAGACTGCACGCGAATAGCACCTTATTTGCAGTAAGTATTATGACTGTTTCAGCTTGTCAGAGTCTAGAATCACCAGCATCACCTCATGTCGCATGAGCGACTTCTTCGGCGGAGATGAAGCTTTATTTTCAGTAGAAATTAACTATAATTTGTAACATTGAGAAAAACATAAATGTTACACTCTTTTCTGTAATCATAGTTTCCTTTAACAACCAAACGATTTTGTTTTAAGTATATATTTCTGAATTTTATTGAGAACAATTTGAATCAAGTATTTCTGATCTTCATTGTATTTTATGTTAGTCATGTAAATTTTATTTGTGGTTAAGGTAAATCTCATTCCCGTTATGTGTAGTCATTGACGTGAAATGGGAATAACATCTCGGTAAAAGCTGAAGTATTAAGGAAAAGTAAATAAATTAATTATTTTAAGTACCATGTTCGTTATAAAATATTGGCTGCACAAAGTATGTATCACACTATTAGTAGGTATATATATTTTAATACCTAAAGAAGAGAATTGCTCTTCATTCAGTCATTCTGCCATAGATATGATGTGTATATAATTTTTCTACTTAGATTTTTAAGAATGCCTATAAAAACAGCGGATGCTATGGGGACACATAGAAATCAGCAGGTATATGATGGACGGAGTTATCCAAGCGATAAAGCACTCGTCAATTGTTAAAACCGCGTGATTGAAAGAGATAATTTTATTATCACGCTGTCACGTAAACAAATCCGTCTATCATTTCATCGGAACAGGACTCCATCAATATGCTTCTTCTTTGTCCTCGCCTTGTCCCATTTCAGTTGGGGTCGGCTCTCCTAATCAATCTTCGCCAGGCCATTCTATCCTGGGTCGTCTGTGGATCTAATTGGGCTGACTTTAGATCTTGGTTTATTTTAGATGTCCACGTGTCTCGGGGCCTGCCTCGTCCTCTCGGTCCGGTTTCAATGTCAAGCACTGTTCTCGTCATGTGCTCTTTTGGGCGTCTCATTACATGGCCGTACCACCTCAATCTCGACTCACATATTTTCTCCTGAATTGGTCTTACTCGGAAGGTACCGCGTATGTACTCGTTTCTTACTTTGTCGAGCAGAGTAACGCCTCCTGACCATCGCAGCATTTTCATTTCTGCTACGTGCAGTTGATATTCGTGCTTCTTTTTAAGGGGCCAACATTCAGCACCATATAGCAAGGCTGGTCTGACCGCAGTCTTGTAGACTTTTCCCTTTACCGGAATAGGCATCTTGGGGTCGCATAATATGCCTGTAAGTTCTCTCCACTTTATCCATTCGGTACTGATGCGGTTCGAGACGTCGGGTTCTATGGTTCCATCGCTTGTCAGAATAGAACCGAGGTATTTAAAGGACGTAACCTTTGATAGAGGGGTGCCCTGCATATGTATGGTTGCGTTGCTCGGAGACTTTGAAAAGTTACAGTGCAAGTACTCTGTCTTATTTCTGCTTATTTTCAATCCAGCATTTTCCAGAGCTTCTCGCCACTGCTCTAGTGTTGACTTCAGTTCTTTCGGATCTTTGCTAACAAGTACTATATCATCCGCGTACAGAATGTTCCATGGTGGCTTTTTTTGGATATCAGCAGTCAGGTAGTTCATAACCAGGTTAAAAATAAGGGGGCTGAGGGCTGAACCCTGGTGTACTCCCACTTTTACGTCGAACTGTTCACTGGTACCTGCAGGGCTCCTTACCTTAGTTTTCACCTCTTTGTACATGTCCGTCACCAGGTGGACATACCATTCTGGTACGTTTTGAGCTCTCAGCGACTGCCAGATCAATTTCCTCGGTACGCGGTCGAATGCTTTTTCGAGATCTATGAAAATCATATGCAGGTCGACCTTGTTGTCTCTGTTCTTCTCCATTAGGATTCGGGTTGAGTGTATAGCGTCGATTGTGGACTTTCCGGCTACCGACTCCATCAATATGCATATTTATTAAAATTAATGCATCTAAAGAATTATATTCTTTTTATTTCAAAGAAACTATCTATGTATAACATATTGAATATAAAATAACTTAATAAAATAAACTAAAACTACAAAGAAATTAAAATTAATACTAAAATAAAAGAAACTGAATTATATTGTTGGTTCTTTGCTTTTTCTTAACACTACAACATGTTAATCCCCAGGACCTGTCAGCGACGGATCTCTCCCGCGAACTATGGCTGGTCGCGTGGGTAGTGCGGGTCGGGCGCTGGGCCGGCGCGGGCGGCGGCGGCAGCGGCACGGGCGAGCGGCGCGGCCCCGTGGCTCGCCGTCCGCTCGGGGCCGGGGTGCTGCCGCTGACGGAGTTCCTGAGGCAGCCGGTGCAGGGATCGACGGAGAAAGAGTACACTTTTAAGGTAAGATTGCTGTGGCGTGGGTACAAATGTGCAGGTTCTGGGCCACTAGTGGCAGCGGCGGCAGAGGCACGGGCGAGCGGCGCGGCCCCGTGGCTCGCCGTCCGCTCGGAGCTGGGGTGCTGCCGCTGACAGAGTTCCTGAGACAACCGGTGCAGGGCTCGACGGAGAAAGAGTACACATTCAAGGTAAGAGCGCTGGCGCGTGGGTTATGTGTAGGTTCTGGACCGGTACTGGCGGTGGTTGCGGCAGCTCAGGCGACCAGCGCGGCTCCGTGATTCGCCATATGCTTGGGGCTACAGCCGCAGGCCACAGCTAATATCGTGACCTGGGTACTTACGAGTAAGTTGGGGCAGTTAGTATACCCTACATAGCAGCAGCCATAACATTAAAAGGGGTCGACAGAGAAAGAGTACCTACCTACACTTTTAAGGTATGAACGTACATACTTGACTACACAGAATTTGACTGCCCTGTAGCTGGATAGGCTATATTGGCGGATAGGCTTACACGAAAACCCACCAATAGACCTAATGTTATCAATACGATAAGTTAGTAAGTAGGAGCGGCGAGTGGGGAAAGGAGCGGCGAGTCCCACACACCGTGCGTAAACGCATTCCCACTCCGTCAAAAAAAAAAAAGGTGTATCCACTATCCGCAACCAATGTGGGCAACTATTCCGGGACCTATTTATGTTCAACACATTATCTGACATTTCGTGAAACTTATTGGAAACACAATAAGGTCTACTAATAGTCGCTTTTAGTTCATATGTTTGATCACTGACCTGACACATTTATTGCTTCACAAATTCACAAATTAACACCGACGAAATCTATAAACGGTTGACCTGTATTAATATGACCGCACTGATTGTCAAAGACAAAAGAACGACTTACCGACGATTTTATTAGGGCCAATCAACGTTTTCTTGTGGCATGTTTTAACACCGCGCTTTGCCATGGTTACGTGTTAGATAATACATAGTTGAGGTACTTCAGACTCTTTGTATGAAAAACATTTGTTTGAAAATTTGTCTCACGTATTTGTTACCGTTTTCAGGTATACCAAAGCGAGGAAAAAGACTTTCATCAACTACACGATATGCTGATTCGCAAGCAGACTAATAAATGTAATGTTTTACCTGGACAACCGAACTATGGTACGTATTAATATCGTACAGTCGCCATCAGATATATCGGAGCGGCCAAGGTGCTCACAAATATCTGAACACGCCTCTATTGGCAGGGAGTTAGTGTTCAAATATTGTGAACACCTTGGCCGCTACGATATATCTGATAGCGACTGTACGTACGGCCGTTGTAAGAAATGAACTGTGTGATCAAGCATTCAAACGCCGATTAAGAGATTTTTTTGTTGAATAAACCGTTGTATTCTGTTAGTGAATTTATGAATGATGTATAGATTTTGACGATCCACCACGGGAGATATTATCTTGACATTATTCTAAAATCTTATCTTTTCACTTTTAATTTGATATTTTATTGATTATATTGCTGTGAATTGAAAGAAGAATTACAAACGCTTGGAGAAGATTTTGGGGACTTAAAGAAGTTATGAAAAGTGATATGCATATTAAGATTAAACAGAAAGTTATGGATACCTGCATCCTCCCATCACTGACCTATGCGAGTCAAACATGGAATTTCACAGTTTGTAACAAAAATAAGATTAGGTCATGTCAAAGAAGTATGGAGAGAAGTATACTCAATGTAAAAAGAATTCAAAAAATATCGCATACATTAATTAGAAAGAAGACAAAGGTCACAGACGCCCTAGGTCACTGTAAGAAATTAAAGTGGCGGTGGGCGGGACACGTCGCTAGGATGACAGACAACCGATGGACTCACAGACTGACCACTTGGAAGGGACCATCAGGTACAAGAAAACAAGGCAAGCCCAAAGCGCGATGGACTGACGAAATAGTGAGACTGGCTGGTGATCAATGGATGCAAAAAGCTAATAATAGAGACGCTTGGAAATCACTAGAGGAGGCCTTCGCCTTCGAGTAGCGAGGGGTTCTTACATTATTAGATACTATAAATTAAGTATAAAGATGTTAGAGCGTAGAACTGGTTTTGTAGAAATAGGTTTATTTAAAAGTGTGTAATTTTATTTTTTTTGTAAGAAATATAAGGCTTTTTTATTTTTATTTTTTATTTATTTATTATTGTTGTGACATCCTTGTTTTTCACAATCATAATATGAATTCTTGTAGATTGACATGCCTGCAATTTATAATGTAATCTGTATTATGAAATAAATAAATCTATCTATCTATCTATTTCTTAAAATATGTAGGTATGTTAGGGTGGTATTCCATTCACCGAAAAACGATTCGTAAATATCAAATGATATTTCGTACATAAGTTCCGAAAACTCTTGGTACGAGCCGGGGTTTGAACCCGCGACCTCCAGATTGAAAGTCGCACGCTCTTACCGCTAGGCCACCAGCGCTCTCGATACTAGCGTACTAGATCAACTAGATGGCGTTGCAAATATCATCTCTGGAAAGAAGATCACTTGTGTAAAAAAGAGTCGTTCGCTCAGAAAAGGAAAATGATATGCATAATCCAGCGTTCGAAAAAGCTTAAGCTTAAATTATAAAAACTGTATAACGGTGTATTTGCACTTAATTCAACGATATTGTAATATTTTTATTTCCAGGCATAGTAGTAGCTTTACGACTGCTAACCAACGCGGGCAGCATCAACGAAGCGGTCGCATCAGGCGCGACGGTGACAGCCAAACGGGGCTTCCCTGACGTCATCATGCCCGGTGACGTCCGGAACGACCTCTATCTGACCTTAGAAAAGGCCGAGTTTGAAAGGGGAGGGAAGAGCACAGCGAAGAATGTGCTGGCTACGGTCACGGTGCATGATAACACTGGACAGGCTATTAGTGTGAGTAAACTAAGGGTGGTATTCCATCTGTCCAATGTCATTGCGTCTAACTCTCTCATTGATAAAAATGTGAGACAAATACACATAGGACATGTGGAATACCACCCTAATGTATAAATTGTGGTGCGACAGAGACAGCCAAACGAGGCTTCTCAGACATAATTATTCCTGAAAATGACCAACCCAGACAGACTAATCATAAGAGTAAAATTAAACCTTTCTTAGGTTAGAAATATATTTTCTTACCTGATAGATAAATAGATAGAACAAAACTGACAAAACACACGGATTTTGTATCTGAAACGCTTTTAAGAAAATAGTAAAGTTTAACCAAGTCCGTCAATAGATGGCGCTAGTAGTGATAAGTTTTAAGACTCTGTTCCAACAACTCACTTCTCAATATTGGCTAAACAGAATCTTTAAACTGTCCGTAAGTGGTAGGTAGCGGTACTTTACATAGCATACGTTTTTTATAATGGTTCTTTATGAAATTGGCGAAATAAACTAATGTTTTACCTAAACGCTTGGAACAGCTTTTTAAAAACAAAGACCATCAAAAGATGGCGCTAGTCGTCCCAAACTTTCAAGCATATTTCGATCATTTTGTTGTTGTGTATTACTCGAATAGATTTTTAATAACTTAAGCGTAAATAAATCTAGTTTATCAATGTTTTAGGATTGCGTATGGGGTGCGAGTGGCAGTGGTGCGACACTGTACGAGTCACTAGTGCTCTACCATAACAACAGCCCAGCGTGGGGCGAGCAACTGCGCCTCACAGTGCCACTGGAGACCTTCACACTGGCACACGTTCGCATCGAGTTCCGACATTGCTCCAGTAAGTGCTGAGTCTAGCTCAACATCAGCGTAGCTCTGTACGAGTCACTAGTGATGTACCATAACAACAGCCCAGCGTGGGGCGAGCAACTGCGCCTCACAGTGCCACTGGAGACCTTCACACTGGCACACGTTCGCATCGAGTTCCGACATTGCTCCAGTAAATGCTGAGTCTAGCTCAACATCAGCGGAGCGCTGTACGAGTCACTAGTGCTGTACCATAACAACAGCCCAGCGTGGGGCGAGCAACTGCGCCTCACAGTGCCACTGGAGACCTTCACACTGGCACACGTTCGCATCGAGTTCCGACATTGCTCCAGTAAGTGCCGAGTCTAGCTCAACATCAGCGTAGCTCTGTACGGGTCACTAGTGCTGTACCATAACAACAGCCCAGCGTGGGGCGAGCAACTGCGCCTCACAGTGCCACTGGAGACCTTCACACTGGCACACGTTCGCATCGAGTTCCGACATTGCTCCAGTAAGTGCTGAGTCTAGCTCAACATCAGCGTAACTCTGTACGGGTCACTAGCACTAGTGCATAAGTTGCATATGTCTATTGCAAAGTAGACAAAAACTAAATACGCATTACGTGATGCAAAATATCGTACCGCAGTTTTGTCAGTTAGATTGTCCTTTTGCTTTACAATGCCATAACCATAATGGTTGACAGTCTAGCCATAGGAATACCGCATAATCTATCCCTACATCCCCATCTAAATATTCGTGATAAACACACAAATAAATGGCCTAACAGGATTCGAACCTGCTTCGTAGGCAGGTTCACTACTGACCAGGCTATGAGCCCATCATTAATGTATAACTAATGAATTGCAGCACGCGACAAGAACGAGCGCAAGCTATTCGGGTTCTCCTTCGCCCGCCTGATGGAGGCGAGCGGCGCGACCCTACGAGACGGCGCTCACGAGCTCTACGTGTACAAATGCGACGATCCCACCAAGTAATCCATTTGTATTGCGTACATTACGTCAAATATATGTTTACATCTTTCGCCCTATTACAAAGGAATAAGGTACAAAAGTGTAAACATATTTTTGACGTCGGCTGTACCTCACAAGTGCGGATGGGTTGTTGTCCTAAATCTGGGCTAAAATCAACGGTCTGATAGGGTTAGGATATCTCGTTTTGTATGATTTGGCAAACCTCTACAATACAGTATAGAAATTTTCTCAAAAATGGACGGCAAAGTCGAATTTGCCGTCTAAAAAATAGGTCGCGAAGCGCGTAGTTTATGGTCAGTCAAAAATTAAAAAGTTAAAAACATTGCAGTCTCGATTTTGGGACTGCAATGTTGCATACAAATTCCATTATTTGTCGAGTTCCAAACTTTTTAAACGTTGAAATGGCCATATCAAATGAAGGCACAGGCCCATTAAACAGCCAAACAGATGATTAGTACCGCGACTATTTAGATGTCTCAAATAGGTTGGCGTATTTTTGGCAGAAAAATACACTTCTATTTTTTTATTAAAAAAAATAAAAAGGCGGCAATGGCTTTTTTCTGTCAAAATATATATGTAAGAACGTTGCTTTTGTAAAATATTTCTATGATATTTATATTTCTTGCACCATTTTTGAGAAAAGCACTATATATGACTCGGCTGGAAGGCTACTTGCTGGCTTCGGATTCAATTAAACGGACTCCCAAGGTCGTCCGTTTAAAACGAATCCTCAGCCTGCAAGTAGCTACTTCCGAGCCTCGACAATAATGTACTATTAAATAGGTGCCAAATAAATAGGCATCCAGAAAAGTACAGAAATTAATTTCTGGTTGCAATAAACCAAGTTGCCCAAGGTTGAAATAGATGGCTATTTCATTCGAAGTCTAGTAAATTATTTACACGAAAAGGGAGGTCGATAAATAACCACAAATCGCAATGTTTAGAAATATAGGAAAAATTTAAGTTAGTCACTGTCTCGCTTGGCAGAGGGGAGGCCTTTGCCCGGCAGTGGGACACCAAAGTAGAGGCTAACAACAAAAAATCACTGTCTCGCGCGAGACATTACAATGGAAAATTGCTTAGACTACTAACGACATCTATTGGAGGACTTTGTTAAGTTTGTATTTCAATATTTTGTTTCTTGGAGCGCAGGTGTTCTTAGGCTGCCGTGATCGCTTTCTCTTAGTCCGGCCATATACTCGTTTGCCACCAATGGATTAATAATAATTTTTAAGAAAAAAAAACCGACTTCTATGGGGCCCGGTGAAAGATTATGGTAGATGGTGCACTATGTAGAAAAGGAGGTAAAACCAGTACCTACTTTCTAGTAGCATTTCGTTTCCGTAAGGGTCGTAGTTATCTAGCCTAACCTAACCCACTTCTCTGATAGCAGTTCGGTTCTGTGAGGATCGCAGTTCGAACCTAATCAAACCCACTTTTCTAGTAGCATTTCGTTTCTGTAAGACTCGCAGTTCTAACCAAACCTAATCCACTTTTGTTCGGTTCTGTGAGGATCGCAGTTCAAACCTAACCTAACCCACTTAACGGCGCATGCGGTGCGGTGTACGGGAGTTTGAACGGGAGGGGTTTGGCATCATCATACCCACATTTTATGGTAGGTAATCATAGTGGTTTATTTAGTTTAGGTATCATAGTGGTTTTCCGGGTCTAGGTCCGGGTCTCTGAGTCAGAGTCCGGGTCCGAGTCCCGGTCCAAGTCCGGGTCCGGGTCCGAGTCCGGGTCCGAGTCCGGGTCCGAGTCCGAGTCCGGGTCCGAGTCCGGGTCCGAGTCCGGGTCCGAGTCCGAGTCCGGGTCCGAACCGGATCCGGGTATGAGTCCGGGTCCCAGTCCAAGTCGAAATCTAAATTCGAAATCACCAAACATGTACTATGCGTCGTTGAAGAGTTCTGTTCTGATCATCATCAGCAGTTCCACTTCATCAAATGCGACAGTTTTTAATGTAAATGCTTGATTTTATGATGAAAATACAAAAAATTCTATACGTATGCCTTTAAGATTTGAGGAGTTCCCTCGATTCCTTATGGATCCCATCATCAGAACTCGAGCTTGACAGAAATGTGGCTTAAAAACTAAACTTGCTTAACAAACATAACGAAGAGGACAAATCGCCAAACGTGAACTATGCGTCGTTGAAGAGTTCCGTTCTGATCATCATCAGCAGTTCCACTTCATCAAATGCGACAGTTTTTAATGTAAATGCTTGATTTTCTGATGAAAATACAAAAAATTCTATACGTATGCCTTTAAGATTTGAGGAGTTCCCTCGATTCCTTATGGATCCCATCATCAGAACTCGAGCTTGACAGAAATGTGGCTTAAAAACTAAACTTGCTTAACAAACATAACGAAGAGGACAAATCGCCAAACGTGAACTATGCGTCGTTGAAGAGTTCCGTTCTGATCATCATCAGCAGTTCCACTTCATCAAATGCGACAGTTTTTAATGTAAATGCTTGATTTTCTGATGAAAATACAAAAATCTCTATACGCATGCCTTTAAAATTTGAGGAGTTCCCTCGATTTCTCATGGATCCCATCATCAGAACTCAAGCTTGATAAAATTGTGGCTTAAAAACTTAACTTGCTTAACAAACATAACGAAGAGGACAAATCGCCAAAGGTGAACTATGCGTCGTTGAAGAGTTCCGTTCTGATCATCATCAGCAGTTCCACTTCATCAAATGTCACGTTTTTGAATGTGTATGCTTGATTTGTTGATAAAAACACAAAAATCACCATATGTATGCCTTTAAGATTTGAGGAGTTCCGTCGATTCCTCATGGATCCCATCATCAGAACTGGATTTTGACAAAAACGGGACCAATCTGTATGCATATACATACAATCAAAAAAATAATTTTCAAAATCGGTCCAGTAATGACGGAGATATGGAGTAACAAACATAAAAAATAAAAATAAAAATAAAAAAAATAAAAAAAATAAAAAACATACAACCGAATTGATAACCTCCTCCTTTGGGATTTGGAAGTCGGTTAAAAATACAATTAAAACGAAAATATATTTTTATTTCAAAACATTGTTGGACTTAACTCTGTAACTAGCGCCATCTAGTTCTAAATTGTGACAACAATTTTGTACGCTATATTGTTTCCCATCGTATTTTCGCAATTTTCTATCTATTTAAGTATTTACCTAGACTTAGTTATAATTTTCAACATGTGTCAACAACCCTACTGTTTCAGACTAGCAACAGCGAGCTACCTATCGCTTCCCTCGTGTAGTACCGACGCTGCCCGTACGCCCACTAACGGCGTCGTGGTGTCTTTCCAAAGAAGTTCCAAAGAAAACTGTACCATCAGCACGCTTTTATGCTCTACTAAACTGACACAGAATGGTAAGTTGTTAATTGCTTTTATATTTAATTATTAATGCACCCTTCCAAATGTAATTTTATTTAAGAGCCCTTCAACGTGCACACTAGCGCCACTATTGAATCATCGTGATTATTTAAATTTCACGAAAGATATTTAAAAAAGGAGGCCGCTACGGACTGTATTGTGTATTTAAGTACCTTTTGAATACATCAAACTAGTTTTTATGTTGCTGGATTTGTCAATGCGTCCAAAGTAAAAATGGCCGTTTTTATTTAGAGTTCCTAGATCGACGAATCCAGCAACATAAAAACTAGTTTGATGTATTCAAAAATACACAATACAGTCCGTAGCGGCGCCCATTTTTAAATACCTGTCGTTAAATTTAAATAATCACGATTATTTAGCAGTGGCGCTAGTGTTCACGTTGTAGGGCTCTTAACACAATGACGTTTATAATTTTCATAGAAACACAAATCTGAATATTCATCTCAATTTCAAGTAAACCTAAATTAGCCTGAGGCATTGTTCCCAGGACACTGGCCGCACCCTTCCAATGAATACATAAAATATGAATTTAATTATTTATGTTGGTATTTCATCTGTCCAATATCTTGACCCAATTTTTTTTTATGATGTCTGTGCATCTCACTATCTTACTAAACAAAATTTTAGACGCAAGACACCTTTGGACAGGGGACCACCCTACTATACTAGACAAATTACAGAAATTACAAAGAATTCTCAATGAAATAAAAGTGAGTAATCATTTGTTACAATCCGCTCAATTATAAAAAATATAATTATTAGTACATTATTGCAGAGGCCGGGAAAGGGCAATTCGTGGATGAGTTTCGATTCGAGAAAGAAGACGAATCCACGAATTGCTATTCCTGCCGAGGCATATATAGTGCTTTTCTCCAAACATGCGAGGAAATAAGCTAAAATAATTATTATTTAAGCATCCAGCATCACTCAAATCAAACCTTCACATCCAAAATGTCAGAAATAATTTCCCTCTTTAATTAATTTTTAAAAGTTAAAGGCCCAAACTTATTCTGCCATTCAGTACCATTCAATATTCGTTCATTCAATATAATTGCGCAATATAGTTTGTCAAACCAACTTTTCAGTCAGTAACAACCAGGAAAACTACACCCATCCTTTTCTTTTGGGTGCTAGTACTAGTGTAAGACAAAGATAGTATGATTCTCTTTGTCTATGTTTGAAATGAGAAAGTCCTTTGACAAACTATGTAAGCTTTATGAACACGGATGAGATTTAAAAAAAATATAAAAATAATCTTTGATTTTATTAAGCAGTATTCGCACGATCATACACGTGAAATGATAGCTGATCGGGTCGTGTAGAAGCGGCTCGCGGCAATAATAATTGGCTGTTTGCGTTTTTTATTATTAAAAAGTAAAAAACACTACAGTAATAAGTTATTACTGTAGTGTTTTTTTACTTCCCGTCCGCTAGAACAGGACAGCGATAGTTTGATGTTTTTTAGTTAGAGTTTGACATTAACGAAGAACTTCCCGTACTATTTTTGCTACAGTAAGCACCACATTTCCGAGCATATTGGAGAAAAATAATATATGTAAAATATAACTTCAACGCAATTATTTATTTTAGTATTAAATTTCTCATAAATTGTACATAATTCCCTGTTTGGCCCGAATAAATGCTATCTTGAATTAATTTAGCGTTATGTACAACGTTTACTGTGAATTTAGTTTAAATACATAAATTTAATAATAAAATATAATACATAAAATAATCCACTTTTAATGAATATTTCATTATAGACTAACCCCCTTAAACAAATAGTTTCAGAGTTCATAACTGTAACAAACTGAACCATTCACACGGGTTTAGTTTTTTACCAATTTGACAAAAAATATAATTTTAAATAAATTCTTTATTATAATTTAAAAACCTCAATAGAAATCCTACCTGTTTTTGTTAATATTATATTTATATTTGATTGTATTTACGTGTCAGCAATTTTTTTTAGATTTGAGTCTAGCCGTTTTTAATTCCAACATTTGCCGCTAGATGTCACTGTACCGTCCGCCTCGAATCCTACTTCGCGGTGTTAAGATTTTTCCTGCGTTAGTGACCTCCCTCGCCTAACGTTGTGAAATCATACTTACCTGGCATAGGGGATACCGTGATCAAGAAGGCGGTTCCCCCAGGGCGAGACTCTTCCATTGCACTGCGGTTGGGTTGACCCTTGCGATTATCCCTAATGTGGATAACTCGGATGCGTAATTTTTGGTAGTGGGGACTGCGTACGCGCTGTCCCCCCCGTAAATCTTTAAAATGACTCACCAGGTAAAATGAAAATGTGTCCGTAGTCCGTCCGTGTAAATTCGTAAATGAGTGTAATTTGTATTCATATTGTGTAAATTGGATCGGAGCGACATCGTACTGAACGGATATCGACGGCGAAGTTACAGTCGCCATCAGATATATCGGAGCGGCCAAGGTGCTCACAAATACATATCTTAACACGCCTCTATTGTCAGGGCTTTAGAGTGCGTGTTCAGATATTGTGAACACCTTGGCCGCCCCGATATATCTGATGGCGACTGTACCATGAACTCGTAACTAACATTTTTAGTAATACACATTTTTATTCATTTAGTAAAATTTTTAGGAGTTTAATGGTACATCGCCGTCGATATACGTCTAAGCACTGATCAGTGCGAATGAATTTAAACCTAGTGTATTAAACAATGGATTTAAATTCAAGCGCACTGATCAGTGCTTAGACATACGAAGGGTTAAACTATCAATAGTGATTCTTGAGGAAGGTTTAAGTGTATAGACTCAGGGGTCGGACAAAAAGTGCGGATGACGTAAAAATGACGTAATCTTGCACACAGGATGATGTTTGAGTTTGTATTTAAACTTCCGTGTCACGTACCTCCAAAAACGGAAAATTGCCACAATATTCGAGTAAAGATGACATTTTAGAGCGTTTTCTTAAACATTAGTAAATATAAATTTTAGCGAAATATAATCGTGAAGATACAATAGCTAAACAATAACGAAGTCAATTTATTGTTCATCTGATTGACAATGTCAGTCAAAAACGTACGTTTACTCATTTCAAGTGGCGATATCGTTTAATAAAGAGGTTGATAAATGATAAGTGATAATTGTTTATGAAAATCAAAAATACTATTTGAAATCATCCTATAAGTGGTTTGACGTCATCCGCACTTTTTGTACGACCCCTGTGTATAGTGCATTTACCCCTGCGTCAAAGGTGTATAATTTGATAACCCGTGCGAAGCCGGGGCGGGTTGTTAATTGATTGATAAAGTTTGATGCGCATCACTTTATATCTATTGGCGAACCCTACACGTCAATAAATATTGTGATAATTATCATGATATTTATTATGTATCTTGGGCTGGATCACAGCACACCCTACACCATCAATATGGATCGCGTCAGTACGAAGCGTTCTTTGTTTGTACGAGGCAGACGTGATGGACTCTAGACAGAGAAAAATTACTGACGCGATAAATATCAAACGCGACTCTACACGCAAGATAAATATCACGTTCCAGGATCTAGGATCAGATCACAAGCATTTCCAGAAATCCAGCGAAATATTGTGATCCGTCAATAGGTAGGGTAGTGACTAGACATGTGCGCCGCGCCGCCGCGCCGCCGCCGCCGACGATTTTTCCACGCCGCCGCCGCCGATAAATTTGACCGGCGTATAATCGGCGAGGGAAATTTTGATACCTATCGTGTCTTATTCCATGTTGCCTTCGAGCAACACGGAAGGGAGGCGGCATTCGCACTATTTCCCCTCTGCCGAGGTACAAGATTAGCGCGTCAATCTAATCTAGCGCGGGTAATAAAACTAGTTGCACTTGGATTTTTCACTAGACCGAGTCCAGACGCGCGCGTGAACACTGCTGCACAAAAATGCCTGTTTGCTCGGTTTTTTGTTATAAAAAGAGGTCGGGGACGTCAAATTTACAAAAAGAAAGTGTTACATTTCACATGTAATATTTTTTTTTACATATCATACGTTTAATTACATTTAAATACAATTATTATATTTTAGTCTCAAGTAATTGTTGGATTTATCGATTTTGCTCGCTCAGTACAAATTGCGGATCGGTCGAGCGACAAATCCGACTTCTCATCTCTCAAAATACAATGACATACTTCAACGGAAATGTGTTAGTGTGCGTGTTGTGACACTAGTCACTCGTCCGTACACAAAAAGAGATCGAGGTTTGCAAGATTTGTCTTTGACGTGTGTCATTTTGTATGTATTTGTGTCGTCATTACAGAGGGCCTACCGCGAACCACGTTCGACGTGTTGCCACCCTGTCACACTTACGTATGAATTTACAAGTGCCATAGAGAGGCAACACGTCGAACGTGGTTCGCGGTAGGGCCTCTGATTGGATTTTGTATGTAAGTGTGTGAGAAGTGCGACTGTGTGCACCTTCCCCCCGCGAAAAATGGCAGAAAGATTTGTACGGTGAGATATCGCTTGGGCCCCTCCCTTCCGACGTGTCGGAAGCCGGTGTTGCTCGAAGCATGTTGCGTAGTGAGTAGTTAGTGTCAGAGGTATAATTTAAAGATCCTTATGCTTTTTCGCTTATTATTTGCTAGTGAAGCATATTAGCATAATTTTTGTTG
The DNA here is from genome assembly GCF_963556715.1 of Cydia fagiglandana. NCBI lineage: Eukaryota > Metazoa > Arthropoda > Insecta > Lepidoptera > Tortricidae > Cydia > Cydia fagiglandana. The sequence continues at coordinate 12,042,451 of NC_085938.1, forward strand.
TTGCGGTGTTAGCTGTGATAACGATTTAGCGTTAATTTAAACAAGATCTTGTTTCTGGATCTCAGGTTATTATTTGATATTTTATCGCACAGCTTTTTTGTAGAACGCATTTTGTTTTACATCAATAGTCTCTTTATTGTCAATTTAATCAGTGAACTAAAGTCAAGAAAATAGCAGGTTCATATCCTAGGACATAAACATGCTATTTTCTTCTTAGAATCTCCAGCAAGCTGCAATTGTGTATTTTATGATTTCTCGTATGATTCTGGTGACACGCATGAGGGTCATCAACAAGACATCAATGTCATCATATGATAGATATGATTTGATTTATTTATTACTGTTAGCTTGGAGGTTAGGGGGCAGGAAGATAAACAAACGTGCTCGCTTATAGAAGTCCTGTAATCGACTGATCGGTCGGCCGTTGGACGCAGCCAACGGTACTTAGCCTATGCGTACATACTTATAGCTACAACATCCCTCCACCCTTAGCCTAAAAATATTTCTTATAATTAACTACGTTGCGGGGCCGTTTTGATGGCTCATGAGATGGTCGGTCAGAAAGACCCGTAGAAGCCGCCGCAGTGTTCTGCGCCGGCGGTGGCGGCGGCGGGGCCGCGCCGACCTGGAGCGGCGGCGGTGCCTCGGCGTCCTGAGGGAGCGCAGGATTCGCAGGGGCGACATGACTCTCGGCACTGGTGGCGGCGAGTGTCAAACCCTCTTCGCAGTCGGCCCAGTTGTCGGAGGCGACAAGGTCAGGTGCTGCCGGTGCATGCACCGTCGAGGTGGATTCGGCCTGAAGTTGCTGACTGGAACCCGAAGACGTTGGTGACAATATGATGGCCGGCATATCCATCTCATTCAGTGAAAGTTGAGCATTATTACCACTCTCTCTTTCGCGCCAACTCACAACGTTCTCCCCTTTATATTTTAAAAGTTGATTTGAGTGTTTTTTTAACACAGTATTGCAACCGAGTAAGCTAACTAGGTATACAGTAGCACCGAGTCTTTTTACTATAATACCTTTCACCCAGCTCGTTTTTTGAGCTTTATAAATTTTAACTAAAACTATTTCTTTATCTAAGAACTCCACCACACGGTTACCACCATAACTAATAGCCTGCGAGCACTGTTTTTGTTTTACAACTTCGTCGAGTGTTGCGTTAAGAGGAGGTGGTTGTTTACATTTTAATAAATCTAATCTGCTACGTAACTTGGCTCCGAATAAAATTTCGGCAGGTGATTTTCCTGTTGTACTGTGAATGGAGTTTCTATAATTGAACAAAAATTCATTTAACTTACACGGCAAATCTCTTTTGTTATAACCGGATACAATGATACCCTTAACCTTTTGGCCGCCGGACCTAGTCCGCAAAGACGCTCACTCACACGCCAGAGCAAATTTTAAGTAAACAACTAATAAAAAGTTTAGGGATTGCAAATAGTGATATCGATATTTACAATTTATGGTAAAAATCTTCTTAATTTGGCTTTGTTCTTAACAAACTTTAATATATTTATAAATTCCCAAAAATATACATATTTTTTACACACGACAATGTTAAAAATAAAGGTCTTTATCATTAAAAACAACCACTAAACAATATCGATTCTTGACGTAATATCGCCGCACTAGGCTATACGAAAAGTCTTGTATACAAGACAACGGCGCGCATGGACTGTCCGCAGTGCAGACCGACAAGGACTGTTTCCGCGCGGATTAAGTAATAATAGTCTCTAGGTCAACGGCGTAAGCGCTTCTCGGTACGTAAACTTTATAGGCGTAACGTTAGAGCCGCGCATCGTGTATCGATAGGGAAAATTACACGTGGGTTGAATTGTCAATGACTGAAAAACCATAATATGTATTCAGTTATTAATTAATAAAATATTAAACTACCTAATACAAAAAATTAAAATCTTTCATCATAATCAACATTTAGTATAAGTACATTAATCTACTGAACAATTAACAATATCCAAATCAGTCTTAATTTGTATGTGACAAATAATCAGTCCTAAATATCACTAAGTAAATATGGCACAGCGTTAAATATGTTTCCTTGAAACATTTAGTCAAAAATTATAAGTATATGTACCTACTTCAATAATTATAATAAGTATAAACTATTTATTTAAATTACTTATCTCATGTTCAACCAAAATATAATAATATTAAACATGATTACATGAATCAGTCTTAAATAACAATTAACAAATAAATAATCAACTTAATTAGAATTATTAAAAAAATAGAGTTAGACCAAGATAAGTCTGCAACGATTATGATAGCTCGAAAGTCGGCGGTAAATTTAAAACTTAATTTTACACCATTAAGTCCCATCGTCCTGAATAATAATGAGTCAAAGTAGTGAACATTTAAATCAGTGATTATGATAGCACACGTAATGCAAGTGTTATTTGAAACGTCAAACTTCTATGAAATTATGACGTATAAATAACACTGCACTGCGTAATTGCGTATGCTATCATCATCGTTGCAGACTTTTCTTGGTCTTACTCTATAAACATTTGCTTAGAGATCATTTGCTTACCAATACATAATTAAAAATAGTAAAAATAGTCTTGTAAAAATATAGCGCATAATAATTCACTTTACATAAATATTACAATATCCTAAAAAATATGTGAATCAAAATTGACATTGGAAAGTTGTTACTTTTTTGGTGATTTTAAGCTTTATTTATGATAATGCTGAAAACATGATGAACACAAGTATACTAAACATACTGTACACATATAACGTGTTTGTTTGCGTATTTTACTTTTTGCGCATTGTTTGCATCTTTGAAATTTGTCAATCATTTTTGGCATATGTTTGGCGGAATCAGCAGGAAGTACGCGAAGAGGATTAGGACGGCTCTGGCGGAAGTTATTATTGTTGCATCGACCAAGAGGTCGAGCAATACGTTGGTTGGTGCAATTATATACTTCTATAATTTGTCGCACTACTTGTAATTGGAAGTCCGCAAAGTGAGTCGAAGGTGCATTTTTTACTTTTTTAAAACAATAAAATGAATTTAGTAGGTGCATGTCGACAATGTGAAGAAACAGCTTTTTATACCATTTCACGCACTTGCGGATGCATTGGATTGAAGACAGCATCATATCTGCAGTATCCACGCTCCCCATATTTTTTGAATAATCTAGGACTGCATTTGGTTTCATTACGGGCAACCCAGTTGCCCTGTCTTCCTTCATTGACGGTCCCATTGTGTCATCATGTATAGTAGTTAGCATATAAATGTCTTTCTTGTCTTTCCATTTCATTGCCGTTAAAGGTGGAGCATAGCGTGCGTAACTTCTCCTTTTTTTAGTTTTTGATTCATATTTGGCATGAATTTCCTATTTTTCTTAACGGTACCGCAGGCGTAAATTTTGTTTTCATGCAGATATTGGAGTAATTTTGGACTTGTGTACCAATTATCTACGTACAAATGGCGATTTGAATTAAAAAAATCTTTGATTAGGGAAGTGACTACGGCACCTCCAGCTCCCAAATTACATGGATCTACAATATCTGTTGAAGCACCACAATATACAATAAAATCTAAAATCATACCTGATTCTACGTCACATAAAACGAATAATTTAATTCCGAAACGATTTCTTTTTTGGGGTAAATACTGTTTAATCAGCAAACGACCTTTGAAAGGTACTATACTTTCATCAATACAGAGGTTTTTAGAGGGGACCATTACATTTCTGTATTTATTACGTGCGTGCTCTATTACAGATCTAATTTTATAAAGGCTGGAGTTTGAAGTTGCACCCGGAGTGGAAAAATGAAGCATGCCTAAAATTGACGTGAATCTGTTGCGCGACATTAATTTCCCGAAAATTGGAGTAAAAAGCAGAATATCGGTGGACCAATACTCTTCTATTGTTAAATGTTTCACTCGCGTCATTAGCATGCATATTGCTAAAAAAATATATAGCTCTTCAATTGTGACATCACGCCAGCTTTGCAGTCGAGAATGCATTCGCAAATCTACATTTCGCACAAAAAATTGTGGAACTGATTAATACCTTGAACAATTATGGACATGATATTTATATCCATGAAATATGTGAAGAAATCAAGCTCTTTAAAATTATTATTTGCGACTGCTGGGTTTATCCCGGATGCAAACTCGTTAAATGGTTCGACATTCGGTGTGAATCGTTGGTTTGATTGGTTGAATGCCCGTGAAGGTAATTCTGAAAGTGGTTCGACATTGATTTGTGATTCATCATTAGATACGGCAGTGGTGCTTTCTTGATCCGGATAAATATCACGTTCAATCTGCAATAAAAAAAAACTCGAGTTATTTAATGACGCGAACTTTTGTTTATAATAGTAGCATACCTAGCTTTACTTTATATCCTAACTCCTTATCAACGAACAATTAGGAGCGTTTTACTTTCCATCCTAACTTCTTATCAAAGAATAATCAGCTGTCCTTTTCGGTTCGAGCGAACAAAGGAAATTTTAAGGGTTATAAACCGTAACATAATAAACACTCGGCGCGCGGCGCGTCCTTTGTTCCTACGTGTGATTTAAAACGGTGTGGTATTTTTGAACACGTGTGCGTGACTAAAAATATGCATGTGAAAATTGTAATCATCTTTAATTTAAAATGACTCATAGTTTTACTGGTCAATATAAGAGAAATACATAGTTACATATCATAATATGAAAACCATAGCTTTTAAAAATTAGCAAAGCGTATGCCGTCACTGCCATCTTTTAAGAGCTCATCAATGTGCTCACTAGCGCCACTGCTAAATAATTGTGATTGTTTAAATTTAACGATAGATATTTTAAAAACGGGGCCGCTACGGATAAAGTACAGTAGTATTTTCTATTTAAGTACCTATTGAATACATGAAACTAGTTTTTATGCTCCGCGATTCGTCGATTTATGAACTCAAAACTAAAACGGCCGTTTTAACTTTGGACGCATAAATTAATGAGTACATAGCGGCACCCTTTTTTTAAATATATATCGTTAAATTTAAATAGGTAATCACAATTATTTACCAGTGGCGCTAGTGAGCACGTTGATGGGCTCTTAAGAGTTATAAACGGTTGAAATGAACCTGAGGAACATTGAATCTGACGAAATAATCAATACACCTACGAGTAAGTTGATCCATTTGGCGCTACATTACACTTCTTTTATCATATTGTCCTTTTGTACTTTTATATTTACTTAATAAAATGTAATCGGTAGGTTTACAGGCACGCGGGGAGCAAGTTGTCATCAATTTGATATCAATATTTTACACCCTGCCAAATTCAGCCAATTATATAACAGTTCTAACTGTGCTATTGAATATAATTGTGTAATAGGTACGAGTTTAAACGTTTAGTAGTAATAAAAAATATAACAAAAACTAAGCTAATACTATCGTCTGAATTGATTTCTGATAGAAAGCGTAAATAATTGCCTAAGAGAATAGAGTTTAATGTTTGTGATAAAGTTTATATCAGAATAACATAAATGCAAACCGTTTAAAACTTAGGGCGAGATGATATAAAAAACAACAACATTAATTTTCAATATTATAAGGAAACTAAAGTCTGATAAACAGGTACAAAAATATTAAAATGTACTTACCTCGAAATCAATCTCATCTAGATTTTCAGTTTCAGTAAATATTTCCGTTTCATTTTCAACTCCTTCTAAAATTCGCAAAAGCTCCTCTGTGCTCATGCTCACCTCATTTGAGTTATTGTTCATTCCACTCATTTTAAACACTTATTCATGAATTCACACAACAAATCACAGCCGATTGGCAAAACACGCGCACAATTCATTAAGGTACGAAATTCGCATTGATGACGTCATAAACAGTTCATGTACCTATAGCTGTCTAAACGCGTCTGCAAGTGTGCCGTTTACAATCAGATCCCCTTAGAGTAGGCGCGCACGAGCAACTTTGTCTCCGTAACTTTTTTTGTCTCTTACGCACTCAAGTGTAGAAGTCAAGTGCGACAGAGACAAAAAAAAAAGTTGCGGAGACAAAGTTGCTCGTGCGCGCCTACTCGTATTAGAAAAGGGTGGGGATCGCAAATGTTCAGTAATGCATGTTTCACATTCTACATGTTCCTTAGATGAGCTTCTCAGTTCCCGTATTACATCCTACCATAACAATTTTTCGTACATTTTAAATATATAATATTCTCATAGCTAGGCGACACTGACTTAGTCGGAGCGTCCGTCTGTACCACTCTTGCGCGAAGCGGTCACTGCAGGTGCAGGTGTATCACTCCCCACTACACTATCATCTCAAAATGAATAATTTGTTCTGCAAATAGACCACAAGAACTGATTCACTTGTCTGACTCTACTATCGACAGCTGAAGAAGCTCCCTGAGCTATAGTTGTTATTGCTGTCTCTCTCTCGTTTTACATATTCTAGTTATTAGTTAGCACCAATTGGCATTTAACAAGTGTTCAAATGCTTAAATAAAACCAGATTTGCGATTTGATATTTATTTCGAATATTCTCATATCGATTTAACATTCCCATCCCTAGCTGTCTTGTATACAAGACAACGGCGACGAGGAACATGAAAAGCGTTGAAATCTGGAGCACATTTTTTGATTGCCGTATTATAAAAGAATGGATTTATATAGCTGCTTTAAATGCATTTTTTTTAAAAACAAAGATCTAAAACATTAAAATGAGTGTAAAAAAATGTACAATAGATATTTTTTCCACATTTACCGAGTGGTTGAATTTGTGTCTTGTATACAAGACAGCGGCGCCAGTGTACCGTTCTATAGTTGTCTTGTATACATGCCAACGGCGGTCAAAGGGTTAATAGCATTTTTAACAATTTTTACAAATGATTCCGCTTGTCCGTTACTTATAGGGTTGTATGCCGGTGATGTTACATGTGCTATGCCATTTAAACTGCAAAAATCCCTAAACTGAGCGGAAACAAAAGAACTCGCGTTATCCGAACATATTGTGTGAATTAAACCAAATCTCGACATAACATCACACAGCTTTTCAATCACGACTTGAGTACTCGACCCCGAAGATATGTCATAACATTCTACCCATTTAGAGTAGGCATCGACAATTATTAGGTAAAGTTTGTTATTTATAGGTCCTAGCATGTCAACATGTACACGATACCAAGGCTGGGGAGGATACTCCCAGCAGGCAAGGGGGGCGCGGGGAGGGGAGGGCCTCAGCCCGGCGCAAACGCTGCAGCTGGCAACAAAGCATTCAATATCAGCTGACATGCCTGGCCACCAAAACCGGTTCCGCGCTTCTAACTTCATCTTAGTGCTACCTAAATGACCCTTATGCAGTTCTGAGATTATTTGTTTCCGACAGTTTGTTGGAATCACAACCTTGTGTCCACGTACTAAGCATGAGTTTTCTAATGATAGTTCGTGTCTGCAGCTGTAGTACGGTGTCAAGCGCTTATCGCTATTCTTTTGTGGCCATCCATTTAGCACGTTATTTATAACATCTGATAATAATGGATCAGATTTAGTATAACATATTATGTCATCTAGGCTTAAAAAGCGAACACCGTCGTAAACAAAATTAATATAAGTAGCTTTATCTAACAACTCATCGTCATGGTTAGTGCATGTGTCTGTGGCACAAGTTGTGGCACGACTCAAAAAATCAGCTGTGTTGTGGGCACTACTCACGTATTCTATCTTAAAGTTATACGAGGCTAGAAATATAGCGTAGCGTTGCAACCTGTTAGCTGTGACTTCCGGTATACCTTTGTTAGGGTTAAAAATTGATAGGAGGGGCTTGTGGTCAGTTCTTAATACAAAAGGGGTGGATCGGCCGTACAAGTACTGATGGTACTTACGAATACCAAAGATAATAGAAGTAGCTTCTTTTTGTATTTGACTGTACGATTTTTCAGCTGAGGTGAGCGAACGAGACGCATACGAAATTGGTCTTTCAGGGCAGCCTTTTTCTTTTTGGGATAAAATGGCTGCCAAGCCAGTTGGTGACGCGTCAACTGTCAGAAACAGATCTGCATCTGGGTTGAAGTGTGCTAAAACTTCATCAGATGCCAGTATATTTTTTATGTTCGTCACTGCCATTTCATGTTTGGCCTCCCATGACCACGGGGTGTTTTTTTGCAATAAAGAGTGCAAAGGTTGCAAGATGGATGCGGCATTTTTGACAAATGATCTATAATAATTTACTAGTCCAAGAAAAGACTTCAATTCGGTTACGTTAGAAGGAGTTTTGGCCTCTAAAATGGATTTTATTTTATCAGGCGATTTATGGAGTCCGTTACGATCGATTATAAACCCTAAATAAGTAACGGAGTCTTGGAACAGGGAACATTTGCTACTTTGTAGCACTAACCCTGCGTCCTGCAAACGTTTGCATACTTCTTGCAGCCTATGCAAATGCTGATCATGATTTTCCCCAGTGACCAAAATGTCGTCCTGGAACAAAAGGACCCCCGGTATTCCGGACAAGAGGCTTTCAATTGTACGTTGAAAAATAGCCGCTGAACTAGACAAACCAAAAACGAGGCGCGTGTACTTATATAAACCCTTATGAGTGTTTATGCATGTTAACATCTGTGACTCGTCGCTAAGCACTAACTGATTATAGGCACGGGATAAATCAAGCTTTGAGAATTGCTGCCCGCCGTGCAGTTTCGTAAACAATTCTTCAATTCTGGGGAGGGGATACTTCTCAACTTCTAATTGTTTGTTAAGGGAAACCGAGTAATCTGCACATATTCTAATTTTGCCGTCCTTTTTGAGCACAGGTACTATGGGACTTGCGTATTCGGAGTAGCTTACGGGTACCAAAATTCCAAGGTTTACCAGCCGGTCTATTTCACTTTCTACCATGTCACGGAGGGCAAAAGGTATTGTTCGAGCTTTATAAAAAATTGGTTTCGAGTTAGGTTTTAGGTTAAGAGTGACAGCTACACCTTTACAACAGCCTAATTCCTCAGAAAATAGACCTGGGTATTTACCGGCTAACTCACTTAAGACCGTGTGTGTGCTAGAGGAGCTGTGTGACTTTATAGACGATATTTGGAGATTAAATCGCGAAAAGAAATCACGACCTAAGAGAGGAGCGCGACGACCACTAACGACATGAACCTTTATGTTATTTGTGACATCCCTATAAGTAAAGGGCAAGGACACTTCGCCTACAGTTTCAATAGGGTCTTCATTATAGGTAGTTAAATTGGAGTTACATGGCATAATCGGCTCACTGAAGTGTTTATTATAGGTGTGTTCCGACAAAACCGTAACAGCGGCACCTGTATCTATTTCAAATCGTATATTGACTCCATTCACAAGTACTGTCTCATACATAGGCTCACCTTTTAAAGATTTAATATTATGCAAGGCTCGCTTACCGTCATCGCCTACCTCATCCTCCTCTGGGCAACACTCGATAAAGTTGACTTTTGCACTACTTTTTTGACACATCCTACGCAAATGTCCTCGCTGACCACACGTTTTACACCTGTACTTAGTAAACTTGCAAGTACTCGAACCGTGACCTTTGTACCCGCACGCCGGGCACACGTTGTCGCGCTGAGCTGGTCCCGGCGCGCGCGCTGATGACGACGCCGCTATCTTTAGTACGGCCTGCTCTTGCAATGTTGTATTCATCCCTGCATTCGCTACTGTCTGGGATGAACCCTGCCTAGCACACCGTATAGCTTCTGCCAGCTCAACGCTTTATTCAGCGTGAGGTCCACTAACGGTTTGGTGAAAAGTTTGTCCCGCTCCGGGCCTGGCTGCATGCCGAGGACAAATCGATCACGAAGAGTCTCATTCAAGACTGATGTCGAGAAGCCACAATGAGCGGCGAGCCGACGGACTCGCGCCGCCCACTCTGATAAGCCTTCGTTGGCCTGCTGAGCCGCGGAATGAAACTTAAACCTCTCCGCGAACCCGCACTTAACAGTTTCGAGATGATCGTTCAGGAGTTTAACAACGGCATCGTAGTCTAGAGTTGTCACATCACTTGGAAGGGCTAAATCACGCACTAACTTATAACTGTTTTCGCATAGACTACTTAATAAAACCGCGCGACGCTTAACTTTCGATTTATCTTCCGTATCGTCCAAACTATTTGCTAAAAACCACTGCTCGAGTCGATCTTTGTAAGTCGACCATTCTTGTACTTCATGGTTGAAGGTAGTGAGCGACCCGATGGTAACTTTAGCCATATTTAACATTCGTGCACACGCGGTGTGCGACCCGTCGTCGCCAGTGTTAGCTTGGAGGTTAGGGGGCAGGAAGATAAACAAACGTGCTCGCTTATAGAAGTCCTGTAATCGACTGATCGGTCGGCCGTTGGACGCAGCCAACGGTACTTAGCCTATGCGTACATACTTATAGCTACAACAATTACATAATATACAATTTCATTTAAAAATACACACGATCAATTCTTAGTCATTTTATGGTGATTATCAGCTTCTTTTACTTAGTAATATATATTTCAATCAAAATTATAAACGTCAGGTTAAAGCTTCGTAATAAGCTACCTAAACAATGATACCTACTTATAGGAACTTAAATCAACAAATATCTTCACTAAGCTAGGAGTAAAGAAAAAAAAGTAGACCTTAATTATTCTATAAAACGGGACACTCCAAAGACATTCTGTTGAGCGAATCAACCGGCCAGATAAGTTTACTTTCGAAAACGACGATATCTTTAGTCTTACATAGTTTTCTGTTAAACTTCAGTTCAGACAAATGTAAAGAATTCATCATTATATCGTAACAAGCGCAGGTTCGACCTCATATGGAGTACTGTTCTCATCTCTGGTCTGGCGCCCCACAATACCAGCTCCTTCCTCTTGACTCCATCCAACGGCGGGCAGTTCGTATTGTCGGCGATCCCGAACTTACTGACGGCTTAGAACTTCTTAGCCTTCGGAGAGACGATGGCTCTCTTTGCATGTTCTACCGTCTGTACAACGGGGAATGCTCGGAAGAACTTTTTGATTTGGTGCCATCGTCTCGATTTTATCACCGCACCTCCCGCCAAAGGAGCAAAGTTCATCCCCACTTCTTAGATACATGGCACACCAAGAATAAGCGGGCATCTCGCTCGTTTCTTCCCAGAACGTGCAGAATGTGGAATGACTTGCCTCCTGAGGTATTTCCTTTGCGCTACGACATGGGATTCTTCAAGAAGCGGGTATTTAGGGTTCTCAAGGATCGGCAACGCTTAAGTGGCTCCTGTGGTGTTGCTTATGTCCATGGGCGACGATGACCGCTTCCCATCAGGCGGCTCGTCTGCTCGTTTGCTGACTATTACATTACAAAAAAAAAGAAAAACAAATCCTAAGTTAGGCGACAGCGGCTGGGAAAAGTCAATATAGATTTAAGGCAACTTAAAGATTTTTTTGTTTTTTTTGTATTTCGCTTAAAAGTAAGTAAAAATGCTGCCTAAAATGTAGCGTTTTAAAGTATCCTTTTTAATTTAATATTTAAACATACCGTTGGTAACCATTAGGTAGGTATTGGTAATAAATGGTTGCCAAGTGACATGCCGGGATATAATTTTCGGCAATAATTTAGAAAACACACATAATATGCTTTGGATAGCCTAGTAAATACTCAGAAGGCTTTAATGTAGAGTTTCTACAGCCACGTTCTCATGCAGTATCAAAAATTATGCCACGCCGATTTCACGCCGATCACGCCGCCGCCGCCGGTCAAAAAATCATCGGACGCCGCCGCCGATGTTTTTGCCATCGGCGCACACCTCTAGTAGTGACCCTCCACGTCAATAAATATCGTAATCCGTCAATATAATTGACGGATCACAATATGGATCTTGCGTGGAGGGTTCGCCATTTAGTAAATCCACTGTAACTATGTATGTTATATGTCAACATTTTCTTTGAAACTTTAAATTAAACCTTTCCTTATGATTCAAAAAAAATGTAATTCAAATTGCGCAGAGGACCTCCTGGCGCTGTTACAATGGCGTGCTCGGCCAGAGAAGGTGCAGGAGACGCTATTGCGGGTGCTGCGGCTGGGCGACGGACTCAGTTGCGAGGAACTCATCAAATTCTTGAGAGACGTACTAGACGCACTCTTCGCACTATTTTCTACTGAGGATGGGAACAGGTACCGTAACCCTCATAGATAATAATTAGTAGTTTGTGTTACAAGGGATCAAAATGATATATTTCCGTCAAGGGCGTACATTGAATACTGAATGAAGCGATGGATTCTAAAGTAGAATCCTGAGCGTAATGAGGGATTCAAGTGTTAACGCCCAAGACGAAATAATTTTGATATCGTGTGACACATACTGCTTTTCACATCAACTATGAGGAAAATAAAAAAAATTTAGTGTTGACACAATCTGATGCTTAAACAGATTATTTAAGGTAAAAAAAGAATGTACAAAAAAAATTAAAAATAGTGTGCTTGAACAGAATAGTATCACTTTGATCCCTCCTAGCAGGGAGGAAAAGTGCCACTTTGATCCCTCCTAGCAGGGAGGAAAAGTGCCACTTTGATCCCTCCTAGCAGGGGACAAAAAGCTCTTTTCCGAATAGGTGGTGTGGAAAGTCTATTTTTTACATACCCATTTTTTTATCAAGCAGATACGTCTGCGAGCGATACTACAATTTTTATATTAAAGGAAAAATATAAAATTTCATCGCTTCCGGAAGGACCTGCCAGCTTTGGAACACGTCCTATCGCTTTTAACAGACTGATGAGCTAAGGAGCTCTTGTGTATAGACAATCGTTTATGTAGATGTAAATAGACTTACTATAGTTACAATAGAAGGCACCACCCCGAGGCGTGTGTACAATCGCCTGCGCTCGCGGTGTTTTACGGCTATACTCGTTTGAACGCCTTGCAGGTAGCCTGGTAGCCGCTCGGTTGCAAGGATTAAGGCAATTTGTTCTTAACTGGAACACCGCGAGCGCAGGCGATTGTACACACGCCTCGGGGTGGTGCCTTCTATCGTACGTCTATCTATATAAATGATTTTCTATACACACATTGCGAAAAAATCATAGGAGCCAGTATTTGAAAGGGCGACCGACGACCCGGATTGAAAGTCAGACGTCAGATCCACCCGGCTACTGCCGCCTAATCCTCTACTACTACTATTTTATATTTACGGCAATCTTGCATACCTATACACCAGGGGCGGCGCGTCAAACATATCCGTAGGCAAGCCGGGGCTAATAAAATTTGGCTTACATATTTCTTTTACAGCTCGAACGTCCAAAAACAGGCAAGCCGGTGGGAATCGGCTTTAATGGACGCGCCGCCACTGCTATACACTTTAAACAAAAAAAAATATTTACCTAGGGTGCATACTGGAAATACCAATATGCAAATGATACAGCATGACATTAGTAGACGACAAAATGTTCCGTGCGTAGCTAAGGGTGGTATTCCATCTGTCCTATATCTTGGTCCAATGTCATTGCGTCTTACTCGATTGAGCAAAACGTGAGACAAAATACACATTGGACACCCTAACCGCATTCCTGACAAAGTGTATATGATTTGACATTGACCGTCAGTTTTTTGAAGATTGCTAACCGTCCGTTAAGGTGGTTCGCCTAGGTTACTCAAAACTTAACTCTCGCTAGATGGCACCACTTTTGCAAAATTTCAGGTTTTATTTTTTTGTGAAATGGTCATGGTATTTGTATACTTAAAAGTATGTTTCGCGCACTCTTTAAATAAATATTGAACAATTAAAGTAAACATTGAATACTTCATTGTGCAAAAACCACCTTTTTAATTCGACGGAGTGTTGCTGTCACGCTTTTTCCTAGTATTACTCACACATGCAAACAGTGTTTCCGTGATCCTTGTAGTAGACAATTTCACACAACGTAAGTAGGTATGTTGCATTGCAATAGCGTAACGGTATGTTCGTGGAAATAACTACGTGCAAGAGGATTGGGGTTCAAGACTGGTGCGAGTAGGTAATTTCTTTTTGTTTCTCCTTTGTGTTATCTTACCTTTAAACGAGCAATTATTATATATATGTTACTGTAAAAGCCCGAAGTACGGCAAAACCTAGGATTTACCGGTAAAACCTAGGTTTTACCGATGCCGATCGGTAAAAGCCCGAAATGTTAAATCTTACTAGTTTACTTCGGGCTTTTACCAACACCGATATGGTAAATCCTAGGTCTTACCACGGCAACCGGTAAAGTTTGAATCATGCACTGATTCTTGAGATTATTAGATGAAAAGTAGGTAGGTTTGGATCTCCCGGTTCTGCTGAAGGTGAAAGAGAACTCTACTAGCCTGCATCGTGGCTAGGCACCCAGGTTTAGGTATAGTTAACTTTAAAACCGAATCTGCAGCTGGCCACTTTATTGAGTAATAGAAACGCGTTCCGTATGTGTTTCGCTTTCCAGATGACCAGGGTGCCTAGCCAAGGTGCCAATGGTTTACGCTCCGTAGCGACTGAAGCGCAGCCGTGTCTGTCGCATTAATATGGCAGAGTGATAGAGAGAGGTATTACCCTAACGTTCGCTACGGAGCGAACGACTGGCATCATGGCTAGGCACCCAGATTTAGGTATAGTTAAGATTACCGCCGAATCTGCAGCTGGCCACTGTATTGAGTAATAGAAAAGCGTTCCGTATGTGTTTCGCTTTCCAGATGACCAGGGTGCCTAGCCAAGATGCCAATGGTGTACGCTCCGTAGCGAACGAAGCGCAACCGTGTCTGTCGCATTAATATGACAGAGTGATAGAGAGAGGTATTACCCTAACGTTCGCTACGGAGCGAACGACTGGCATCTTGGCTAGGCACCCAGATTTAGGTATAGTTAAGTTTGCCCGAATTTGCAACTGGCCACTGTATTGAGTAATAGAAACGCGTTCCGTATGTGTTTCGCTTTCCAGATGACCAGGGTGCCTAGCCAAGGTGCCAATGGTTTACGCTCCGTAGCGACCGAAGCGCAGCCGTGTCTGTCGCATTAATATGGCAGAGTGATAGAGACAGGTATTACCCTAACGTTCGCTACGGAGCGAACGACTGGCATCTTGGCTAGGCACACAGATTTAAACGCTTTTTAAAAATCAAAAAACTATTACTTATGAAAGCAGAAGAATATAAATGATCGTATTTGATTTATAATTGTTACATATTTGCCGTAACTTATTTTTAAAATGTGTTTTTCAATTAAAAGACACGTCAAGATTGTTTACCTTATTTCTAATGCTAAAAAAAACAAACTATAGTAATAATTGTGTTTTTCATTCATAGACAAAATCCATTATTTTATCCACAGGAAATTTTATATATCTCTTTTTTATTGCAGTCAGGATGTCCTGATTGTAAAAATAAGAGAGATTAGGTAGAGTATAATTTCTAATTTTCTTTGTCAAAAATAAACGAATACGTGTAGCCCATACCATACTTAATCAATCGATTTATGATAATAAGAAAAATTAAATAAAAATAAAAAAACAATACGAAATTTAGATGTAACAAAAATACAAAAAGTTATGTTCCAGCATACAATTGACTGGGGATCGAACCGGGAATCTTCCGTTTGTAAGCAAAAAAGCGACTGTTTGCATAACACGCCATGATAGTTCTTAGCTAAGCTGACGAACTTCGGGTACTTATTCTCGCTTAGGTCAATTAAGTACCTGTCAAACGTCAGTGTCAACAAAATTGCACTAAACATGACGGCACTCCAAATTCGCGCCGTGGTCAGCCCGGCAACGTCGGAAATGGTATGGCAACGTCGCAAATGTATCTGTACACGACATTTGTGACACACACATACGTAAAATTGATGAAAATTTAACTATGATTTTTGCATGATTTCTGTATGAAACATTGTTTTCCTGTTAATTTCGCGCAAACGAATATTCGAAGGAAGATAAATGCGGAAATATTTATGTACTAATAGTGTGTAGTTACTTAATGAGCTTTGATTGAATTTTGTATGAAAATCGAACCACCTTAATTGTATACGTATACCGGACAGGTATCCTACATGCACACGTATTATTTATAATTAACACTAGGAACAGTAATAAATTACAAACGAATAGTTATCACCCATTACATTATATCTACACGCTTGTAGATTACATTAATAAAGTTTAGGTAAAATGAAGGTGTTAAAAAACCAGCCACTCAGACAGCGACAGTACCCCACGCCTCTCTCCGAAGAGAGAGGTGAACGATCATCGATGGCTGATGACCAGACAGTCATCGCCTTTCTCACGCTCAGGGCACCGCGCCACATCTCATCTTCGTGGATGGGGTGAGCTCACGTATTGTGATAGCCTGGTGAAGAGCTTACTATAGAAATGATCCTATGAAGTAAGGTCTTGCCGCATTGAATTCAAGCGGGGAGCGTCATGATCCCAAGAAAAATCTTAACACCGCGAAGTAGGATTCGACGCGGACGGAACAGCGACATCTTGCGTGAAATTGGGTAAACGTAAACGTGGGCACCACGTGGACTTTATATTTAGTTGCCGGGTTACGTAACCGCACTCGTATTATAATGACTCCATTTTTACTCATCGTGGCTGTGCACATGATAAAAAATGTACTACTGTTAAGGTCATATTACGTATGACCCTGGCGATGTATAAAAAAACCTCCACTGATAAGTATAAAGACTCCGTCTAATAAGAACCTGCCTATGGTGACATATTTAGTAAAAATATGATATGTAATATCCAGATATCGTAACAAGTCCAGCGTTATGTCACAGGGCGGACACGCCATACATCGAAAATCATTTGCGTTTATATGTGTGCACGGCACGTCTGTACACGCGTCATTGTGTGAGTAAGGGGTAGGCTGACTCGTGCGGCGCGCGGGGAAGGCGAAGCCGAGGTTTGCCGAGGCCGGCCGAAGGACACGACGAGCGGCCCGCTGCGTTGCATAATTCGACCGAAATACGTAAAAAAAACAAAATAAAGGTTTATGTTTTATTTCGCTCCAATTGTTGAATTGGCTTTGTCAGTTTATAGTCCTGCACGTACTTTGACTTTCAACACGCCATTATTAATGTACCTTATTGTTGATGCCTATTGATTATTTTATATAACATACATAATTAATTCTTAAATTCTTAAAATTAAATTAAAAATCAAACGCTAATGTCCCGCGACCAACAAGTTCTTTTTTGTGAAAAGAGTGTTAAACTAAAAATAAAACATTTACGAGGAATATCTGTGTAGAAGGTCTAGTTACTTTAGGTACTTTAAATATTAAATGTTGGCTTAACATTCACAAATTCAACGAACGGGTTTTAATTCATATGATATTATTATTTTTACGCAAAAGTATAGCCTTATTTACTGATACATATTTCGTCTCTTTAGAAAACCATATTATTATTCATTTCTACATTAAGTAGGTGCCCGTACATCGCACAATACACCGGCATTTTGAACGTTGCGTCATCGCGTCGCGGCGTCGCTAGCCGAACTGAGCGTATGTCAGGAGTCCGTCAGAACTCAGTCGCGGGGCGAGGTAATCCAAGTCGGGGCGGGGCGGTGCGTGTCCGTTCTGTATGATAATACTATTACTTATTCTGTGGTTATGTATAACTGGGACATAATAGGAGACTTGATTTCGGCTCAGTTAATGTCAAATAGTAAGAGTAGGGTATATCGGATGGAACAGAACGATGGACTTTATTTTTCACTCATTTATCACGTTAATCAATCTAACCGTTTTTGAGATACAGCTTGTTAAACATTAGTGCGAAACTCGGTATGTTTCAACCCTAGCAAGTAGATCCTATTGTATGACATGTGTCAATTTAAAATGTAAATAACTTTGTGGGGTTGTCACTGATATGAAAATATTTTATTTTAATGATTTGGTTTTACGATTATAATAACTCGATTGTAAGTCACTTAAATAACACTATCCTTTCAGCCCAGTTTCTAGAAATGTTCCACCAATATAAATTACATCGGTTGTTATTCGTCGTTTTGCAAGTTTTTTTATGCGAATATTGTATTAATTTTCAGTACGCCGCACTCAGGAACAGTGTTCTTGGTGCTGGTTTCCATCTGCAGTCTGTTGGACGAGAGTCGCTTCCAGCATTTCAAACCCGTGCTGGACGTTTACATCGAAGAGCACTTTTCAGCGGCCTTAGTGTACAAGTAAGTGAATGTTTCTTCAATATAGTTATTTTCTATCAACCCAAATGTTGGTGATAAATAGCATTATTCCATTGTTTTAGTTACAATGAGTTTACTTTTAGTATTTTTTAAGCAGCTTAAAAACCTCAAGATTCTCCGATTTCTCAAAGACCGCTGGACCAATTTTGTACTTAAATATTTTTTTAAAGAGTCCGTTAGCGAAGCTGTTGTTATGTTACAATTAGTATAATATTTTGTGCTCAGTACGGTTTTTATTTCCACAGAGGCCTGCTATCATCAGTGCAACATTGCGCCGAATGGGCAGCCGGCGCCGAAGGCCAGGAACCAATCAGGAAGTGCCTCCGCTCCCTCGGCGCCGTGTTCCGACTCGCTGTTCGTTCCCGGCGACTGTTCGCGCGGGCCACGGGCGGACAGTATGAAGACAGCTTTAGACGGGATGTGCGGGCTGCGCTACATGCGCTAAAGGCGCTCGCGCAGCATCCGCATAGAGACCATCTGGCACCAGCACAGGTACATAATCAGTCAGGTCATCATCATTGCGCCGAATGGGACGCCGGCGCGGAAGGCCAAGAACCAATCAGGAAGCGCCTCCGCTCCCTCGGCGCGGTGTTCCGACTCGCTGTTCGTTCCCGACGACTGTTCGCGCGGGCCACGGGCGGACTCTCCTGTGACCTATTTGCTGAATAAATTTAATGTTTGAATTTTACCAACATTTTATGTTCCTAATCTACGTTGCGTAGTAAAGTACACGGTTCTATTTATAGGTGGCCCTAATGACGTCATGGGCGAGCGTGGCCGCGGAGGTGGCTGCAGCGCTGGGCCCGGTGGAGGCGGCGCGCGTGACGGCCGCGCTGCTGGACGCGCCCGCCGCCAACTCGCCGCCCGCGCTCGCCAAGGCGCGCCTCGCCGCCGCGCAGGAGATCCTCAAGGGGCCGCTGGGACAGGACCCCGGTAGGTTCTTACCCCCGTATTCATAAACCCTTACTAAAGTTGACAAGCCGATAATAATCGTTGGTCCCTTTCCATCATACCGATTAGTCGGAAAGGGACAAATTATTATTATCGGCTTGTCAACTCTAGTAAACGTTTATGAATAAGGGGGTTATACAGTTGCCTTTATCTTTGAGTTTTTAACTTGGACTGTCGTATAAAGAGGTGGTCTCGACCCTGAGACCGTTAGAACTGGTCCGTATGACGTCATGCCAAATTTTACGCTAACCCTAATATGATGTCGTAGGATAATACAAGGTCTAGAACCAACGGATGGAAAATTGCTACTCACGGGTAATAAAATGCCATTAGCAAAACATACTAGAGATCGCCCTAATAGCATTTTCTTGTAGGGATTTTGTTGGGCCTTTGTTTACGTATTAGTTGGGCAACCGTTATATTTGGCCGTACGATTTGCTGGAGGGCCCTCGACAAAGGCCCTCCCGAAGATTCCCAACAGAGGGCCATAAGAGTAATTTTTTCGTTGGACCTATTTAAATGAATCATACAATTATTCAACGGTGGTGGTTTTGGTTGGGCCGTGGTTGGGCCTATACACATTTGTTTGATGGTTGGTTAATTGTTACATTTGGCCGTACGATTTGCTGGAGGGCCCTCGACAAAGGCCCTCCCGAAGATTCCCAACAGAGGGCCATTAGAGTAATTTTTTCGTTGGGCCTATTTAAATAAATCATACAATTATTCAACGGTGGTGGTTTTGGTTGGGCCGTGGTTGGGACTATACACATTTGTTTGATGGTTGGTTAAATTGTTACATTTGGCCGTATGGCTTGCTGTAGGGCCAACTGCAAAAAAATAAAAAAGGGCAATTTTTTCGTTGTGCTTCTATTTGCAAATTCAACAATTACCCAACGGCAAGTCAGGTAGGTCGGTAGGTAGTCGTGCACCAGGTTGAAGGCCCAACACAGCTTGTCCCACAAAGGGCCAACATAGTAACTTTAACGTTGGGCCTTGTGTAGGATTCTTACAATACTACCGTAGGTAAATAGTTGTGTAATTTATAGTGGGCCTACAGTCTAATTATGTAATGGGCTTTTGTTTACGAGTCCTACAGTTACCCTACGTTAAGTAAGTGGTTGTGTAATACGACGTTGGGCCTTTGCTGATAAATATTACAATTACACTACGGTAGGCATTGGTTGTATCCACATGAAGGCCCTAGGCAGCAGTTGTTGTTAATCTTCTCCGTATCGTTCCAATTTTAGTATATGTACTGCCGAAGCAAGTACACTTACTATACACACTAATTTGTATATATACTAACCGCACTTCGAAACTTCGTAAGCGAGATTTATGTTTTTTGAGATTTAAATTGAGAAAATGTTGGTAAAATACATTTTTTTAAATTTATGTATAAATTTTATAGTTATAGCTATTAGATTTATAAGTTACTTTAAAAAAATATTATGATTATATCCGGAATAATCGAGAAAATAACTATAACTTCGATGTTTGGAGACAGTAACGCCATCTAGTGACGCCACAAGCAAACTCAACTGGTATTGTTGGGCATCAGTACCACAGCCAATGTTGGTAAATGCGATATTTGTGCTCACTGGGCCAACGAATGTTATCGTTGTTTAGTCACCGGTACCAAAATACACAAAGGCCCATTGTTAGGCGTCAGTGCCACAGCCAATGTTGGTAAATGCGATATTTGTCATCATTGGGCCATCGTATGATATCGTTGATTAGCCAACGTTACCAAAATAAACAAAGGCCCATTGTTGGGCATCAGTGCCACAGCCAATGTTGGTAAATGCGATATTTGTCATCATTGGGCCATCGGATGATATCGTTGATAAGCCAACGTTACCAAAATAAACAAAGGCCCATTGTTGGGCATCAGTGCCACAGCCAATGTTGGTAAATGCGATATTTGTCATCATTGGGCTATAGGATGATATCGTTGATTAGCCAACGTTACCAAAATACACAAAGGCCCATTGTTGGGCATCAATGCTACAGTCAATGTTGGTAAATGCGATATTTGTCGTCATTGGGCCATCGGATGATATCGTTGATTAGCCAACGTTACCAAAATAACCAAAGGCCCATTGTTGGACATCAGTGCCACAACCAATGTTGGTAAAAGCGATTTTTGTCATCATTGGGCCATCGGATGATATCGTTGATTAGCCAACGTTACCAAAATACACAAAGGCCCATTGTTGGGCATCAATGCTACAGTCAATGTTGGTAAATGCGATATTTGTCGTCATTGGGCCATCGGATGATATCGTTGATTAGCCAACGTTACCAAAATAAACAAAGGCCCGTTGTTGGGCATCAATGCTACAGCCAATGTTGGTAAATGCGATATTTGTCGTCATTGGGCCATCGGATGATATCGTTGATTAGCCAACGTTGCCAAAATAAACAAAGGCCCATTGTTGGGCATCAGTGCCACAGCCAATGTTGGTAAATGCGATTTTTGTCATCATTGGGCCATCGGATGATATCGTTGATTAGCCAACGTTACCAAAATACACAAAGGCCCATTGGTGGGCATCAATGCTACAGCCAATGTTGGTAAATGCGATATTTGTCGTCATTGGGCCATCGGATGATATCGTTGATTAGCCAACGTTGCCAAAATAAACAAAGGCCCATTGTTGGGCATCAGTGCCACAGCCAATGTTGGTAAATGCAAATTTGGTCATCATTGGGCCATCGGATGATATCGTTGATTAGCCAACGTTACCAAAATACACAAAGGCCCATTGGTGGGCATCAATGCTACAGCCAATGTTGGTAAATGCGATATTTGTCGTCATTGGGCCATCGGATGATATCGTCGATTAGCCAACGTTACCAAAATAAACAAAGGCCCATTGTTGGGCATCAGTGCCACAGCCAATGTTGGTAAATGTGATATTTTTCATCATTGGGCCATCGGATGATATCGTTGATTAGCCAACGTTACCAAAATACACAAAGGCCCATTGTTGGGCATCCGTGCCACAGCCAATGTTGGTAGATGCGGTATTCGTCACCATTGGGCCAACGAATGTTATCGTTGTTTAGCGAACGGTAGCAAAATACACAAAGGCCCATTGTTGGGCATCACTGCCACTGCCAATGTTGGTAAATGCGATATATGTCATCATTGGGCCAACAAATATTATCGTTGTTTAGCCAACGGTACCAAAATACACAAAGGCCCATTGTTGGGCATCTGTGCCACAGCGAATGTTGGTAAATGCGATGGTGGGCCAATACAAAATTAATGTTGGCTACGGAACGAACCTCATCCCAACGTTTTCCCTACCGTTGGCACCGTGGGCCCCAACGAAAATGCTACTAGGGCGGTTTGGTATCGTCAGTAAAATTAGCTTTAAAACTATCTTTATACATCACATAAATGGAATACGTTTGGCAGAATCGAAGACTAGCCACTTCATGTACTATAATTTCACAGAGGCCCGCAACATAGTCCTAACAACCGCATGCCACCACCTCCGCGTCCATCTCGCTCGGCGCGACGAGCTCTCCCAATGCGCCGAGATGCTCGGCGAACTAGTCTCACTGCTATGGAAGAAAGAAGACCCGGACGAGGCGGTCGATCCGGACGAACTGGATCCGGATGTGGATGTGCTGTGTCTGAACACGCTGGATGTGCTTGTGGAGACTGTGCTGCATTTGATAGGGGGGAATTCGCCAGTACTGGTTTGTACACCCGTTCTTGCTTACCACACTATACCCAAAAAGAATAGATAGTATAGGGGGGTCCTGTCATTGTGAGTTTTGTAGTCACAGTAAATTTACTGCCATCTATTGACACACGACTAAAACTCAAAATGAAAACGTATAAAATTATCAAAAAAATGTTTATATATGGATAAATGATTTTATTATTTTTATATCATTTTGATCCATGTTCATTCCTTCATATCAATGTGTTAAAATTGTTAAATATGAAACGGTGTCGTCACGCCATCTAGCCGAGCATAGGCTAAATGTGTGTGCGGCATCTATCCGAGAATGACTTTTTCTTGATTTCCGAGGCACGTTTTTTCCTTAGACTTTATTCATGTTATACGAAGTTTCATATGTCTTTGCTATAGCGTACCGATAGCCCCACGTATGTGGCATAAAGAAAAGTGCTCTACTGTTAATGAATTGTTAGTAAAACAATTATTACTAAATTCACAGATAACAAATTTTATAAACTTATTACTTTTACAAATTTTATGCTAGGTACTCGGTTAGCAATAGGTCCAGTGCATGAACTATAGGGGGCAAAATAGGAGCCGTCAGATTGTTGGCACGAGGCGTAAATATGTCGTTTATGCTTCCGTTGTAGCCCACGAGATGGTAGAACCTGCTATGCTCAAGGAAACGTACCGACGAGAACGGTAGATAGTAGCACTTGCTTTGGCAATGTACATCTGCACTTGTTTCCGATTCAGGCCACAAGATGGCAGACCCTCGAACGCGCACGGTCCCTATAGGTATTTTCACTGCACTACGCATAGCCAAAGACATATGTAACTTCGTATAAGATGAATAAAGTCTAAGGAAAAAACGTGCCTCGGAAATCAAGAAAAAGTAATTCTCGGATAGATGCCGCACTCACCTTTAGCCTATCCTCGACTAGATGGCGTGACGACTCCGTTTCATATTTAACAATTTTAACACATAGATATCAGTGAATGAACATGGATCAAAATGATGTAAAAATAATAAAATCATTAATGCATATATATACATTTTTTTGATAATTCTATACGTTTTCATTTTGAGTTTTAGTTGTGTGTCCATACTTAGATGGCGGTAAATGTACTGTGACTACAAAATTTCCAATGACAGGACCCCTCTTTACTATCTATTCTCTTTGGCATAGCTATGGGTCGCTCTAAATTTAAATGGTCAAACATCTGACGCAGTTGCCTCAATCGATCCAAGTAAACCAATAACTACTGATTATCATTATTTACACAGGGATCAATGGTAGCCGGTTTACTCGGCTGCATGGAACTGCTCAAGCCGGCCCACTACCAAAGACTTTGGAGCCATCTGGCCCCGCACCCGCAGGACCGGAAGCCGCTCAAGGATTTCCTCATGCGGGCCTTCTTGGTCTTCCGACATCTTATTGAACAGGATGTAAGTAAACGTATAAACTTAATTTCTTAGGATGGTATTCTATTTGTCCAAATCTTGGTCCAATGTGTATTTGCGTCTCACATTTTGCTTGTTGAGTGAGTGAGACGCAATGACACTGGACAAATAAAATGGACAACTGGAATACCACCCTAAGCAAAATAAAACATTACGAAACGCACTCTCTCGTTTCGAAACAAGCCACTACTAACGCCATCTATGCCCGGTCTTTTGAACTGAATTGCATAAGTATTGTAAAATGCTTTGTTTATAACTTTAGTCCTTTTTATCGCGATATCTCGTTTTCGCGCAGGTTTTCCCGGCCTACTGAATAAATAAATATTGTTTTCTAATCAATCTTTCCCAGCGGTGGGACACTACACGCACGCTTTCGTATCGAAACAAGCCACTACTAACGCCATCTATGCCCGCTCTTTTGGACTGAATTGCATAAGTATTGTAAAAGGCTTTGTTTATAACTTTAGTCCTTTTTGTCACAATATCTCGTTTTACACACAGGTTTTCCCCGCCTGCTGAATAAATAAATATTGTTTTCTAATCAATCTTTCCCAGCAGTGGGACCCTGCACGCGCACGCTCTCATATCAAAACAAGCCACTACTAACGACATCTATGGCCGCTCTTTTGAACTGATTGCATAAGTATTGTAAAAGGCTTTGTTTATAACTTTAGTCCTTTTTGTCATAATATCTCGTTTTCACGCAGGTCCCGAGCTGCTGAATAAATAAATATTATTTTCTAATCAAACTTTCCTAGCAGTGGGACCCTGCACGCACGCTCTCTTATCAAAACAAGCCACTACTATCCATCCATGGCCATTCGCTGGAACTAGATTTCAGTATAAAGCTTAGGGCCACCATTCCACTAACCCGAGGTTAACCGGTTAAATCTGGAGTTACCATGGTTACCAGTACAATTTGACACTGGGTTAACGGTTTAACCGCTTAACCCTGGGTTATTGGGAGGGTACAAGTGGTCCTTATAGTATAAAGCTTTGTTTATAACTATTGTCTTTTTTGTCACAATATCACGTTTTCGCGCAGGTTTTCCCGGCCGACTGGATGGTGTTGCGAGTACAAAGCTGCAAAGTACTGCTCACGGCACTACAAGACTTGGCCAAGCCTTTATTGGAGAGGTTCCTGGGCGATGAGCCTCCGCAGTTTGATTCTCAAGTAAGTCCGTAAAACTTATTGAATAATTCAAAATAAAAGTTGGCCGTTAAGGGTCGAATTAGATTTGTTCGTATGTTTTTGCTTTTTCGTAACACCTTACCTTAATAATATTACTATTAAGTTTTTTGAGACATCAGGGTGCCTAGCCAAGATGCCAATTGTTCGCTCTGTGACGAACGATACGGTAGTCTCTCTCTATCACTCTTCCACAGTTGTGTGACAGAGACATTGGCGTTTCGTTCGCTACTATCCTTGCAAAAAAAAAAACAAATGTCCCTCCTAATGGTCCCGATCAAATCGAAAGATAATAATATTACCCACCAAATTCAGACGCTAAAGGAAGTTTTAAACGGTCAGATTTTAGGAGATACAGTCGCCATCAGATATATCGGAGCGGCTGAAGTGCTCAAAAATATCTGAACACGCACTATAATGCCTTGACAATAGAGGCGTGTTCAGATATTTGTGAGTACCATGGCCGCTCCGATATATCTGATGTCGACTGTAAAACTTCAGAAGAAATCAACATTTGCTTAGCAAATTGTTACCGAATTTGTCGCTAGATGTCGCTGCGCTACTCCGATAGATATCGTACATCGCGGTGTTAAGATTTTTCCTGATTCAATGACCCTCTTCGAATAAGTCTGTGCAGTTATCGCTTCTCGGCCTTTTGGCTAAGATCAAAGTGTAGTATCTGTTCTTTTCAGCTTAATATCTGAAAGTTCCCTCACTGAGGGACCAGTATATTAAACTGATTTTTGTAAACCGACGGGATGTTCGGGGCTCGCTCCACTCCCGTCACGGGTCAGCCCGGCATTGCAGTGCCGCCGGGATTGGCCCACATAATAACTTGAAAAATATGTTTATAATTATTTCCTATGGTTTAAGGCCCCCCCACATCTGGCGTCTTTCGAGCGTCGGCGTCGGTCCAGCGCTATGGAAAATGACGTCGCTGCGCAGTTGCGTCGACCAGCCCATCGACACCCCATACTTTGATAAATTATGAAAGCCCTTGTTACCAACATTGAGGCATAGAAATAATCTTATCGAATTAAAATGACTGCTGTTGCATTTTAGTGGCACATACCATACTTGCTTTTAACATAGACGTATTATACTTACTTTTCTTTAGGTTGGTATGATTGGTAGTAAAACGTCAAACGTCATTTGAATTGTCGTGAACGTGAAAATACGTGGTTATTTTTTATTGTAATTGGTAAAATAACTTTAGCTGTTATTTAAATGGGGGCCAAATCTTTAAGGAAATGTGAAGTTTGTAGTGGGTGTGTAAGAAGACGTAACTACTGACGCATTTTTGGCCAAATTTCCAACTTGATCCGAACAGGTCGGTAAACTGATGTTTGTATGCAATATTTTCATTTTTTACTTTGAGTCGTTAACAGTTACTAATTTAATTAGTTTTAGTCGTGTACAATCCATGATTAAAACGAAAATATTTTGTGAATAAAGTATTTTTAAGTAAAAAACTAAGTAACCTATGACACGAATAGTGTACGACCAATTTTATCGATAATCTCTTTATTTCAGATGTCGATTATGGGCAAAGCTGAGGAAAAGTAAATGAGGATTTGGCGTATTTATTTACCTATTCAAAAGCTGAATGGAAACAAGTTCATTTGTGGAAATCATTCTCCATCCAGTGCCTTCAATAAAAAGGGACCAGATTAAAAAAGAATGCGCGCGAATTCAGCATATTGTAATATGCCTACTTGAATAATAAACTATGTTATTTTTATCATGTAAAATAAAATTGTTTATATATATATAATGTTCTTTTATTTTATTAATAGGTAGTACAGTAGGTAAATACAGCAGCACGTATCGCACATTTATCGATATCGATAAACAGTAGGTACTGGAAGTGTCGAGCCCTAGCGTTGTTTTTTTTTGTGTTGGTAGTATTGTGTGGTTTTTCTTTTTTTAACAATTATGGCCTGGATGCGAGATCTTTAAGCCTGTATTTGGCGTGTTGGGATATGTACGTTCATAATTCGGTTCGAGGATTGTTCGAGAGTGCCGACTCTTAAAACGTAGTGATTATATGCTCTTGGCGTCGACGTCAGCCATAGAATTGTAGACGCCGACGCTCGAAAGACGCCAGATGTGGGGGGGCCCTAAGTACGCAATAATTAGTACTACTTACAATATCTCTACGACTTGAGTGGAGCTCTGGCGAGGCGATATCATTCCGCCGAAGTCCTCGTAAGTCCCCGCGTAGTTGTGTTTGCTCAGAGCAAAAAAACCGGGCAAGTGCGAGTCGGACTCGCGCACGAAGGGTTCCGTACCATAAAGCAAAAAAAAAAATGGAAAATAATGCAAAAAGAAAACGGTCACCCATCCAAGTACTGACCACGCCCGACGTTGCTTAACTTTGGTCAGAAATCACGTTTGCTGTATGGGAGCCCCACTTAAATCTTTATTTTATTCTGTTTTTAGTATTTGTTGTTATAGCGGCAACAGAAATACATCATCTGTGAAAATTTCAACTGTCTAGCTATCACGGTTCGTGAGATACAGCCTGGTGACAGACAGACGGACAGACGGACGGACGGACAGCGAAGTCTTAGTAATAGGGTCCCGTTTTACCCTTTGGGTACGGAACCCTAAAAAAAAATTATTTAATATAATAAATGTTTTATAAATTGTTAATTGCAAAGTCAGTTAAAAAGGTAGGCAGTAGAGCCTTAACATAGTGCGGTGTTTCGATTTTTTATTGTATAAAATTATCTCGCTTTTGATTCCGAGCGCTTTAAGCGTCGCGAGCGCGAGGGGTTAAGCGTCTGCGACTTTTGAGGTTAATAATTTTTTAAGTTTAGGTTCTATGTCATGTTTAGTATCATTTTCAACTAAATCAAAGATGTAGACATAGATTTCATCGAAATCGGTTCAGCGTTTATTGATTTCCCATACAATCCTACACCTTACCTTTCATTCTTAAGGTTTTTTTTTGGAATAAAAACTATCCTATGTTCTTTCCCGGCACTCAAACTATCTCTATACCAAATTTTATCTAAATCGGTTCAGCGGTTATTGAATCCCCATACAAATTTCCTCCTCCCTTTTCACACCCTTAAGGGATGATTATTGAGATTAAAAGTATGCTATGTTATTCCCTGGGACTCAAACTATTTCTGTACCAAATTTTAATTAAATTGGTTCAGCAGTTTAAGCGTGAAGAGGAATTAAAAAAAAGTTTTTTTTTCATATTCTATTTTTTGTTCGGAATGGTGTCATTATGATATCAGAAATGAATTCGGCACCCCCGATTTATACGGAAACGATACCAAACTTGACCTAGTAGCTTAAATGATACAGATATCAAGATCAAGTTGAGAGCCCCCCCCCCCTAAAAATTTACATCAAAAATCTCGGTGGCTCCACTTCTTGAATCCATCCCTGCCGGCCTAGCCAAGGTTACAATCGCTATCGCTTCGACAACGAAAAGCTTTATGTCTCTCTATCACTCTTCCACGTTAGTGCGACAGTGACAGTTGCGTTTCGATCGCTACGGAGCGTAAGCGATTGGCATCTTGGCTACGCGGCCTGGGTCCTAAGGACCAATCCTGCCAGAGGAAATCTCTTGTTCATGCAACGCCGTATATTAGCTCCAGCGCCATCCGCTACTTGTACAAGTGTAAATTAAATTCGAGTTATGAACTCTTATAGAAATGAAAGTTCCAAACTCAAAAGCGCAAAAATTGGCTTCGGCTTTCGAGGTCAAAATCAACGTTTCCGTTATCTTACTTTTATTTTTTATGATGGTACTAACAGTGAAGGCATATACAAGGAAACCGCCTTTGGGAACATTGCCATTCAAATTCTCGGCACAAATTAGCACACATACACAATTACGCCTACATTTAAATAAGACGATACGTTTACAGAGCCTGTAATCGAAGCTGGTAAACGGAATAATAGTCATCTCTATTGCACAAATGTACATAGCTAAGTGTAGATGAAATGCATATAACGTCAATAACTACCAATCAGCGACATTAATCCGCTAATAACCTTCTTGCTGTACGTACTGGCCGCTGAGAGTCCGCGGTTCATATTTGATTAGAATATGACTTGGACGGGGATAGGTTTATGCAATACATCGAAGAACCAGTCAAATATTTCACGTATAATAATTTAATGCAATTAAAAGATAACTAGTTAAAATTTTGTTATTTTCATAACAAAATTTTAACAAACTAACTCAACATAAGTAAATATAAATTGTTGTATAAATGTATTCCGCTATTATAAGTATTTTTTACAGCTAGGTATATTTTATTATCAATCTGTAAGGCAGAGCGAAGTCACGTTCAGGTATAGTCTGTCCGTTTTTCTAAGATCAAGATCAAGTATAGTAAATGTATGGTGAGCTTGATCTTATTAATCGGACAGCCTGCAAAATTTACATGGGTACACGAATCGGGTCCAAAAATTTTGAACAGGCGGAGACACAATAAAGGCTCATCCCCAATTTCAGTTCCAATGGAAATATTTTATATGTACGAGTATATAGCCGGTCAAGCAAGTTTGTCAGTAGAAAAAGACGCAAAATTAAAATTTTGTATGGGACCATAACCGTTCGCGCGCTTACATTTTCTAAATTTGGCGCTCTTTTCTGCTGACGGAAATGGCTTAAGAGAGTACCTGGTCGTAGCATATAGTCGTGATAGCAGAAGGTGGCTTCAAATGATCAACATATTCAGGTAATGTGTGTATTTGATAAACTAATTCATTGAAAGAGTGACAGAAAAAACATATCTACATATAGGAGACCGGGTATGGTTATCTCATGAGTACAAATCGGTAAAGCAGTTTTATTAAGCTGCGTGAAGTCGTGAACCCTTTTTCTGACAAGTGGAAATCTTCATCTTTGAAATTAATAGAACATATTCTAGATCTCTTGTCAGGCATCCAATCAATTTCATGTCTTTCTAATTGGACAGCTTTTGTCCATAGTTCTCTGCGAATAGGATCTTAAGGGAATCTGAATGGAAAGTAACATAACAAATACTAGAATAACAATACGAAATTTGATAATTAGGTAATTTGAAATAACTAGGTAGTTTTTATACCTCCATCCCATGAAAGAAAAAAGGATGATATAAATATGTAAGAAGGAATTTATTACAATGTAGGATACCTAAATCAAACTAAGTTAATAAAATTGTCTACTTCATTTAGCATAACATCATCCCTATTATCCTCGTAATTTAAAAAGTCGTATGTTATTATGAAAGTCGTATGCAGGTGTTACGTTTTAGCTTAGCACGGTAATATTGAAAAAATGTCGTCATATTTATTCAAAATTTTAGTGAATTTATCTGTTTACTTACATGTGAAAAGTGATTCCAGTGGCCTTGGTATGAGCAGAGTAACTTCTGCACCACTTCCAGACACATGAAGCCATTTTTAGTTATAAAAAAACGTTGTTTTTATAAACCAATTTAGCCATTTGTCACTGACTGTCAACTCGGTCGAACTGAGGTTGCCAATCGAGCAGTTTGTAAGTACCGCCTATCGCGGGGTAGTTTACGTTGGGTCATAATTGAGCGGACAGAATGTTTCCTTGTATATTCGTTCACTGGGTACTAATTGCAAAGGTGTTAGAAGGATACCTTTCCTGATTATACTGTCATTAAAATTACCTTCCTTTTGGACTTAGTGGGTAAATTTGAATTTTATGGTTTACCTTTCAAAAATTGCTTTTCAATGAGGCAAAATTTCATAGCTTTACTATTTCCTTATGGTTTCAATTTTGTTTACTCCGAAATCAAGCAATGTTACTATCCGGATACCGCCCATACTTATAGGGATAAATACATAGATAACATCAGGACCTAACCTCATGACTCAGGTACAAATATTTGTGTTCATCACACAAATAAATGCCCTTACCGGGATTCGAACCCGGGACCATCGGCTTCACAGGCAGGGTCACTACCCAAGTACCTACTAGCAGGCGTGGCTCACTCCGCTTTGTTACAGGTAGCTAAAAGTACATCCGTTCCACACCAATTTTGGTGGCTAGCCATAGGCCGCGCGTGGCGCTGTCGCTACCTAGCGACCATATCTGTCCTGATCGTAACAGACGCGTTTTGTTAGAGAATGAGTCTTCTGTACCTAGTACTATTATTTATTCTGTGCCACTAGGCCAGGCCGGTCGACTTTTTTTAGATTTTAGACTTTCACTAGACAGTGGAAGCACCGCCCAGGGATTTTTTTAAATGAATGTTAACTTTGTTTACAGCTATGGTCGGGGTACATGGAGCTGGGCGTGGCGCTGGTGACGTCGAGCGCGCTGACGCCGGAGCGCTGGGCGGGGCGCGGGCCCGACCGGCCGCGCATGCGCGCCGCCGCCGGCCTGCAGGTGCTGGCCGTCTGGGGCCGCCTCGGTAAGTCGCGCTAACACTACGGGAAAGATGTATTCATCTTCTACTTCCTCGCGTTATCCCTGAATTTTGTTACGGCTCATGGGAGCCTGGGGTCCGCTTGACAACTAATCCCATGATTTGACGTAGGCACTAGGAAAGATGTATTCATCATCATGTTAAAAGTCAAATACCGAGTGAAATATCTTACAGTTTTCTCTCGCGCGGCAGTTTTTGCGCTCAATTTTAATTAGGAGTTAAGTAACAAATTGGAGTCCAGTTGGAGCTCAAAAAAGCGACAATATCCTTGAAATAGTTGGTATAATTATACCCTCGCCAGTAAATCCCTCTTTATATCCCAACCTGGCTGATACACCACCGGCTGGCTGATACAAGTATTTTTTTTAACTTATCACTACGTTCTTTTCCAGGCAAAGCACAGCTCCACCTGGTGCCAGGCGCGGTGGGCGCGCTGCTGGAGATCACGCTGGTGGGCGAGCTGCGGCGCGCCGCGCTGGGCGCGCTGGTGGCGCTCATGGCCATGGAGCGCGAGGCCACGGGCTCCGCGCGCCGCACCGAGGCCGCGCTCGTCGACAAGCTGGACTCGCTCGTCGCCGACAACAAGGCCGACGACCACTACCGCCGGCTGTTCGACTGCGTGTGAGTAGAACCACAGAATAAATAATAGTACTAGGTACAGAAGACTCGCTCTCTAACAAAACGCATCTGTGACGATCAGCACAGATATTGCCGCTAGGTGGCGATAGCGCCACGCGCGGCTTATGGCAAACCCCAAATTTGGGGTCGAACGGATGGACTTTTAGCTACCTGTAGCAAAGCGACGACATCGCGGAGTGAGCCACGCCTGGTAGAACTATTATTATGCTCTTGACTTGTGTCTGAAGGGAGTATACACAACTAGTAGTAGCCGCTATCGTGATTACGCGATCCATCTTCCCGGTAATCACCGGTCTCTATTAACTGTGAGGCAACGGTATTCTTTGGGATCTTGGTGATGGCTTCCCTTTATCTTGCATAATATCGATTGTCCGAAATACACTTCGCATAGCAGGTTTCGCAGAAACATTTTTAACCGAATGATACTTTTGCATAATTGTATAATTAGCATAACTGTCATGTCGCATAACATCCATTTGGCAGAATTTTGAATAGCAGAATACTACTATCGTCGATTTTACATACGCAGAATTGTATGTAGCATAAATTACATTCCACCGAATTTCTTATGGCATATTGCTCATATTGTAGACTTGAATTTCGCAGAATGTTATGCAGCAGAATAAAAGTTCTGCCGAAATTGTTACCGCATAATACTCATGTCGCTGACTGAACCTACACAAAAGGAATTGCTGCCAGAACTACAGGTTAAGTTAGGTTAGAACTGCGACCCCTACATAAAAGGAATTGCTGCCAGAACTATAGGTTAGGTTAGGTTACAATTGCGACCCCTACACAAAAGAAATTGTTGCCAGAACTGTAGGTTAGGTTAGAACTGCGACCCCTACTCAAAAGAGGGTGCGTAACGGTCCATATAACAACTTTTGATATATTTTTAGTCGATATAACGATTGAGGGACATAATGCACTTTTGCTATAACAATACATGGTATATTCTTAAAGAGTCTAACTATCGTCAAGTATAATGAACTTGTAATATAACAACTTCTAATCTAACATTAACAGCGTATATAATTAAGTTCGATATAACGCTCAGTTGGCATAATGTAGTACTGGTATAATTTGTAATATTTACTACTATTATAACAACCTACGTATTCGAACTTAAGGCAGGTCTCAGTTAGGTACGACGACGAGCGAAGCGAGGAGGAGTGTTAGGTAGAACTGCGACCCTACAGCGCGCGAGCCGAGCGAGCGAAGCGAGCGTGCCGCGGTAGCGGCCGGCGAAGCGCCAGAACCGACTTTTTTTATTATAACCTCAACTTATTATTATACATTTGAATACATTATACCATAAATACTTATAACAAATATTCATTATATCCAGTAAACGTTATATCGAATAGCTTTTATATCGATTAAACATTATATCACATGAAAATAGTTATATTTCGGCGAGAAACTAACTATCCATCAAAATATTATTCTCATCAACAGTATGCCAATGAATTATTCTGCCTAAGGAAATTGTGCGAGAAGACAGTATGCCAAGTACATATTATGCGACGCAATTTTCGGCAAAACAATTATTCGATTATAGTATTATTCTTCAAATTGAGATTATGCCATTGCATTATTCTGCTTTACAAAATTGTGCGAAACAACAGTATGCCATGAAACTTATGCAAAAAGTAATTCTGCGAAATGATGATTCTGCCAAGGGTTGCTATGCGAAAGTAGAATATGACAATAAATTTTATGCAACATATTAGTAATCCCTTGGTGATAAGTTCAATACTCTGATCGGACGCGTGTCACGCGTGGTAATAGATAGACACTGTATCCGTACCTAGTATTAATTATTTCTCCATAAAATTGTTCTTTTTAAATGGGCCACGTGTCCTAAGGGCGTAAATTTTATATGCAACTGAATAACTACAGCAAACTGATGATTATGTACTGATAGGTATATATTACTTTATTCGACCTTCTTGAAGCTTATTCCTATGAATAAAATCTTGTTGGAGACAGCTTAACATTTAAGTTTGTATTATTTAATATCCAATTGCTACTCTAAAATATAAATTATGTGTAATCTTTCATAAAATGCCTATTTATTGTACATGCCTCATTATTGCAACGCAGGGAGCATCTGAGTTCTGTGTAAGTGCTGATTATGTTAAGGTGAAATTTTTTAGTGGTGAAAATGGATTAGTTTATAATGACATATTGTACTACATTATATTATAAATATTATCTGATCTGGAAAATTAAGGATCTGCTACAGCATAACAAGCCAGCCATCAAAAGAGATATAATTTCGAGAACAATATCATTGTATGAAATCTTCGAAACTCCAATAGTAACTATTATTAAAATGTAATTTCCATCACCAGACTCATGGAGCGCGTATCAACTGAGGGTTGGCGCGAGGCTGGCGCGGCGTTCGTAGGCTGCGTGACGCGCTTGCTGGAGAGGTTGCTCGACTACCGAGCCGTCATGCAGGGCGCCGAGCACCGCGATAAGAGGATGGCCGCCACCGTCAACCTACTTGTGAGTACCGCTGTTATCTATAAAACTTAAACCACTACCAAAGAGAATTTGAAATAGAGAGTTACTGTCATTTTAAATTATGTAGCTACGGTACATTTACTGCCATCTTTCGACAGACGATGAAAATTGTTAGAACGCCATTTGACTTTGATCATTATTCTTTCACTGATATGTGTTAACTTGTTAAATATTAATATTTATGGTTAAGTTTATGGCGCCATCGCTCGAAAAGATAGCACCATACCTTTGGCCTATTCTCGAGTAGATGGCATTAATATTTAACTGGTTAACACATATCAGTGAAAGAATAATCAAAATCAAAGTCAAATGGTGTTCTGACAATTTTAACCTTCTGTCGAAAGATGGCAGTAAATGTACTGTAGCTATATAATTTACCATGACAGTAACTCTCTATTTCAAATTTTCTTTGCTAGTAGTACAGTCACCACACGGGATTGTTATGCCATTAAGGGCTCTTGCTCAATTGGAAATTCTATAGCGTAAGAGTATTGAACAATCAATTTAGCTAGGACCCTAAATGGCGCAATAATCGCAGAGCGTGATGGTACAAAGAAACGGGTACTGATCAATTTCATGAATGAATTATCAGTACTCTCTGCGCCTACTAACGCCATCTATGTTCAAGTCTGAAAACTAAGGGTGTATGTATAGCAATTTAATTGCCACGCCTTTCTTTTACATTAAAATAATCAGATTTACCTTTCGCATGTGTGTGGTGGTATAAGATTGTAGATTCAGTCGTACCGTATATAACAAAAAAATACATTTTCGAAAAAAACTGCAAAGAAATGACTTAAAATTCGGCCCGGATCCTTATCAAATACAGACGAAAGGTCAATCTAAATTATGTCCTGATCAAATTTGCCCAAAAGTAGGACGCTAACAAAAAACAATACAAAACGCCCGCATTCGTATCAAAACACATGCACTACTAGCGCCATCTAAGGCCGCCCTTTGGAATTAAATTGCAGGATTACTGTGTATGTCTATTTCACAATTTTGCGTTGTTTTTCCAGTTTTTCGACAGTTTTTAATGTTTACTCTTTTATGTGATTTGTTGCAGAGCTTTTATAAGAACGAGATCGACCGCAAAGAGATGTACTTACGCTACGTGTACAAACTGCACGATCTGCACATCGCGTCGGACAACTTTGTCGAAGCTGGGTGCACGCTCTTGGTAAGCTTACTGCATATAGTTACTTCGAATAACACTCTCAATACATACCCACTGTTATAAGTGAAACTCGAAAAAATAAATTAACACGTTTTTGCACCTCTGACATATATAAAAACCAATCTAAGGGTGGTATTTCGTCTACCCAATCTATTGGTCCAATATGTATTTGCGTCTCACATTTTGCTTAATGAGAGAGCGAGATGTACTTACGCTACGTGTACAAACTGCACGATCTGCACATCGCGTCGGACAACTTTGTCGAAGCCGGGTGCACGCTCTTGTTAAGCTTACTGCACAGTGCACACAGTTACTTCGAAATAGAACCTCAATACACACCCATTCTTATAGATAGTCGTTTATTTTAAGAGCCCATCAACGTGCACACTAGCGCCACTGCTGAATAATCGTGATTATTGTTGCTGGATTCGTCGATCTCCGAACTCAAAAAAAAAAACGGCCGTTTTAACTTTGGATGCATAGATTGACGAATCCAGCAACATAAAAACTAGTTTGACGTATTCAAAAGGTACTTAAATACAAAATATAGTACGTAGCGGCCTCCTTCGATGATTCAGCAGTGGCGCTAGTGTGCACGTTGATGGTCTCTTAAGCGAAACTAAAAAATATATTAGTTATCACATTTTTGCACCTGTAATATATCTAAAAACCAATCTCCATCGAATCAAACACACCATCATTCGGTGACGCGGTCATTTGGTGTCGAATTTTACGAAGACCTCTAGCGCCATCTATCCATTTCTTAGTTCAATGCCATTGCGTCTCACTCTCTCTATAAGCAAAATGAGAGAGTGAGACGTATTAACCCTTAGGGCTGATTTAGACGGCGCGCGAACTCGCATGCGATATTAGTTAACGGACTTTAGTCACGTCCAATTCAAACGGCCGATTAAAAACCGCAATGTAATGAAACTCGCATCGTCTAAATCAGCCCTTATCGTTGACGAAATATAATTTGCACCGATTCCTCATACAAATTGTTCGTGTTGGAGTTATACCTTCAAATAGGACATTCTACCTATAAGATGTCTTTTGCTTTGCAGTTATACGCAGAAACATTGAGTTGGGAGAGCGATCAAGTTGGCGTAGATCCAGAATACCCCGAGACACCGGAATGGAAGCGAAAAGAAGCCCTATACAATCAAGTCTTACAGTACTT
Source organism: Cydia fagiglandana (assembly GCF_963556715.1). Taxonomy (NCBI): domain Eukaryota; kingdom Metazoa; phylum Arthropoda; class Insecta; order Lepidoptera; family Tortricidae; genus Cydia; species Cydia fagiglandana. The sequence goes on from NC_085938.1 coordinate 12,079,858, forward strand.
CGATCGCGGAAAGGTAAATCTCTCTTACCTGTTTCCAAAAATGAACACATCTAGCGTGTTATTGGCAGTGAATTTGTTAAATTATCATAACTAGAGTCCGTCTTAACTCTGAACTAACTTAGCACCGAATTAGCGGTTAAGTGTAGTGTAATAAACGTTATATTATGTGTTCCGTACTCCACATCGAAGATCTTCATTGAGAGAGTAACGCGATCGTTGACCGATCGATGCCGCTAGCGTCTATGCAGTCGCTCCGCTCCACGCCGTGACGTAGTTCCGCTTCCCGTCCCTGCCAACCATTGCTCGCTTCCCGCTAATCGCCGCCGCCATGTCATTGTTTCGTCGACCGTCTTGACCGATGGTCCGCAAATATTTTTTGCGTATATTTTTGCAGCATGGTGCTTTAACATTTCCGATCCAAAGCTCGGTCGATTAAATAGTGAGATATGGCAGAGATCGCCACTATTAGTCTTTTGGCGGTCTCGCGATCGAAGTCATCGAACGGTGCTTTTCGATTCTACCCACTTTTTCTTGCTAAATTAATTTTCACATTCCATGCTGCTAAAATCGTTACCGTTAACTCGCATTTTCGAGATCGAAGTAGGAAGTGCGTCAGTGGTTTTTGTTAACAAGTGGTAACAAGTCGCTCCGCATCGGAGAGGGAACGTGCGGTCATCGTGCCTGCGGCGGCGGCGGCGGCGCCCGGGCGGCGCGGCGGCGGACGGCCTGCGCGCGCCGCTGTCGGGTGCCGCGCTTCGCTGATAGGGAGGTTTGGATTGTCTCGAACCATCCGGTGAGCCAGTTTAAGATATTCTAATTTTATTGGCGTTCAGAAGTTACTTCGTCACTCGCGGAGGGTTCTCAGGCAGTAGCCTGGGAGTACCTCGTGTTGTTAGTTGCGGCGCGACCGGGGCGCCCCGTCCCCCGGCGCGGGGGCCCGTCTTCTGCTGTCGTCCAAGGTGACTCCGAGACACCGCGACACTGCGGGCCATGGTGGAAGCCTCCAGTCCGCAGGACTCGGAGAGACGTCACACGCCCGCTCCTGTTTCTGCAGTCGCGGTGCGGACGCCTCCAGTCCGCGGGACTCCGAGAGAAGTCACACGCCCGCTCCTGTTGCTGCAGTCGCGGTGCGGACGCCTCCAATCCGCGGGACTCCGAGAGACGTCACACGCCCGCTCCTGTTGCTGCAGTCGCGGTGCGGACGCCTCCAGTCCGCGGGACTCCGAGAGACGTTACACGCCCGCTCCTATTGCTGCAGTTACGGTGCGGACGCTTCCAGTCCAGCGGGACTCCGAGAGATCCGCGTGGCTCTGCGAGACATCACACGCCGCTCCTGCAGCTGCGGGCGCATCGCGGGTGGATCGCGCCAAGGTGAAGGCGGACCGCTTCTGCGTCCCGACTGCTCGAGCGGAAGGAAGGTAAGTTACGTGTAAGCAGTGGAAATGCTACGAGTACAGCGACGATCGCCGCGTTGGTTGCCGCCCGTCATGACGTCGCTGGTGACCTACGCGCCGGTGGTGGCCACCACGATGGCACCGCCGAGGGCAACAGCGTCGCCGTGATGATGCGTGCAGCTACGAGCCTAGCCATCGGCGCCTCCCGTGCCGGTAACGTCCGTCACGCGCACCGGCGCCTGTCGAGCTGGCCGCCACGACGGCGCCTCTCGCACCTGAGCCTGGCGACGGTGGCCGCCATGATGGCGCCGCCCGCTCGATGACGCCGCCTGCCCCCCGAGCTGGCCGCCACGATGGCGCCTCTCGCATTACGCATCGACGCGGCGGGGGCGGCTGCCACAATGGCGCTGCCCGCCACGATGATGCCGCTGCCCGCCACGATGATGCCGCCCGCCACGATGGCACCACCACCTGCGCACTGGCGCCTCTCGAGCTGGCCGCCACGATGGCGCCTCTCGCATTACGCATCGACGCGGCGGCGGCGGCTGCCACAATGGCGCTGCCCGCCACGATGATGCCGCCCGCCACGATGGCACCACCACCTGCGCACTGGCGCCTCTCGAGCTGGCCGCCACGATGGCGCCTCTCGCCTCACACCAGTGCCTCCCAGACCAGCCAGCCAGACGGCGACCGCCTCATGCACCGGTGCCTCCCGAGCTGGCCGCCACGATGGCGCCTCTCGCCTCACGCACCGGCGCCTCCCGAGCCGGTGGCGGCGGCCGCCACGATGGAGCCGCCCGCCTCGCGCGACAACGCCTCTAGAGCGGGCCGCCACTATGGGTCCTCGCCTCACGCACCAGCGCTTCCCGAACCAGTGGCGGCCGCCATGAGCCGCCCGGCCTCAGGCACCGGTTTTGTCCTGTCCACATGGTTCCATTGAGGTATGCAGGCGCCTATAGCTATGGTGCAGGTATAGGTATGGTATGGTACAGCACGAACAGACCGCTAAGCTCTTGGTTTCGGTTAAAGAATCCTCCGGCGACGGCAGACAAGGTCGTAAAGAGCCCCGTCCTAGCGCGGCTCGACTGCCCGGAGTTGAAAGCGGTAAGATATGTCGATACTCAGAGGAAAATACGTCGTGTTCCCGGGCTTCATAAAGGTGCTGATCGACTTCGCTGTGTCGCTTCGAAGTTCCTACGACTTCTCGAGGCCATGGAGTGGTCCAACCGGAGAACAGCTAGCGACAAGGCCCTGTGCGACCGCTCGAAACCGAGGTGAAAGGCATCGAAAAGGTCTGCAGACTTCACATAATTATCTCTGCTTGCTCGCGCTCTCCAGCTTAAGTTCCGTCTTACAAAGACGAACTCGTGCGGAAAGCCATAATAAACAAAATGGGACAAATAAACCCGCTGCGCCTGAACAAGCTTGAGTTTCCGGTGCTAAGAGAAAGGGGCCAGGAGGACTCCAGCAGTTTCCATCTGTCTGTATTCGACTTTATCAAACAGTTTTGTTACGCAAAGCGCCAAAATCGATTTTAGACTTGATTTCATCAGTTCGATTTCCTTAAAAGCATGCTACTAACTCGATGCCCTATACTAACTCGATATAGGGTGTCTCTTCGGATAAAGCGAATTAGACCATCACGCTCCTAGACATCACGTGGGACACGCGGCACAACACCCCGATTGAAAGTTTTCTTTTTCGCGACATACAGGCCTGCCTTGCTGCAGAGTTTCTCGCAGAAATGAGACTCAATGCCTTCTGTTCAATCTCAAATTCGCAAACTTTAGTTCATGGAGGAAGGTGAAGCCTTCGCAGTCCCCAGCAACACGGAGCTGCCGAAAGCCTCGCACCACTTTCTTCCTCATCTTATGCAAGCAGTCCGTTACAATCTCCAATATTGGTAGACAATGTACGAGGTAAGGCCCTTTCAGCGAAGAGTAACCGTTAACGGGCCGCATCTGCAGCGCTGACGACAGAAGTGTAAACATACAACCGCACCGGTACAGTATACATAAAACGACGGCGACACTACATCCCTTCCGTTACTACGGCTGTCACAAAAACTGCTGATGCCAGCAGATCGTCTACAGGTCGCGCTGGTTGCTTGCTACTTGCCAGGTCGGTACAACCCCCGAGGGCGACGGTTTATCAAGGAGTCACTGCGCGCCCGAGTGGCAGCTGCGCCCAGCAGCCGCCGAGACTGTCTTCACCTGACAGGCGCCTTGTTGGCCGGCCTCCGCTTTCGAGAGCCCTCGCACTGTGCCACGGTATTTCTTAACAGACTCATTGAACTGCTACCACGACTTTTGACAGCTGCCTGTGAGACTTGGCATGGATGTCTCCACCTCCCAGCCTAGTCTGTGTACTGCGACGGCGTGATAAGGAGAGTCTTAAAGCAGCTGTGGTAAGCTTGCAATTTACTGGCGGTCCTAGTAAACCGCCCTCCCTTACGAGTCAACGACCTTAAGAATGAGGCGTAGCTCCTGTCAGATAGGACGCTCCAACACCGAGCTGGCGGGATCAGGAGTGACGTCCGCTACTGGCGTGACTGGCGCATGCATATAACATGCCAAGGTCTAACGCTACGTAGCGAACGAAACGCAACTGTCACTGTCTCACTAATATGGAAGAACCGGATATTCCCGATTCCGGTACTGTGTTTGTATAGAAAACCAGTAACGGGAGCCCCTGTCGATCTCGTCCCCTTGTCTAGGCTGCATGTACGGCCACAATGTAGAAACGGTCTTTATGGTGCATCAAAAATAAGATCAACTGCCAGGTACCTCTATCCAGTGAAGTAGCGAGCTATCTCAGACGTCTATTTCTATTATCCATGTTAGCTTTCAGAACGATACTCGTTCATAAGCCTCTCACAAGTGCTGTGTATGAACCACTATCGGACACTATGCCTTCTTCCAACGCCATTAATAGCGAGACCACCGCCTCCCAAAGCACCAGCTTGGGACGCGAGACATCTACTTGCCCTAATTTAAATAGCCCTACAACGTTAGGTACGTTAGAAGAAGTACGACAGAAGAGCTGCCGCACTTTTGCTGTTAGCATCAGGCCGCAGGGTCAATGACCTTACTCTACTACACTGTAGCCCGGGCAATTACATAGATAACTTTAACGCTATTATTTTGTGTCCGAAATTCGGCTCTAAACCAGATAACGTGTCTTACCGACTGGACTCTTAGAAGCTCCGGAATAAAGTATAGACCCAGTATAAGTAGGTAGTCTGGGTACGTCACCTTGCGAGAATTACACAAAATGTTAGGGGACACTTCGCTTATTTCTTTCAGCCACAGTCTCATCCAAGCCGGCCTCGCCTACGATTGCTTTTGATCCACGATATACTTAATAACTAAATTGGCTGGAAAGCTATTCACTTAGCGATATTTTCGCTTATGTTAATTGGGAACATGACTTGCCGAGATTCTGCGGATCGGATGCGATTTCGAATGAGAATTCTCTTAAACCAGTTTAACGTCAGATTCGAACCTGAGATTACAATTTCAATTCTCAATTTCCTGTAATTCACATTATAACGAGTCACTGTGATTTCATGGGTTGCAATATGGTGTATACATATTTATTCTTTCTCTGAGTTCTATGACAGTAGGTGTAGCCCTATCGCTTGCGCGCCCGCTAACTCGCCACCAGGAGATAATAAACAGGTCTCAATGAAGATCTTCGATGTGGAGTACGGAACACATAATATACAAATTTTACCTTCCAATAAAATTGGTATTATGTTTCCTTCCACATCGAAGATCTGAGTAATGCCTTCCTGGCAGGCTACTAGGCTACTTTTATGCCGACGGTACTTCTCCTCAACAATGTCATGGCGGCGGCGATTAGCGGGAAGCGAGCAATGGTTGGCAGGGACGGGAAGCGGAACTACGTCACGGCGTGGAGCGGAGCGACTGCATAGACGCTAGCGGCATCGATCGGTCAACGATCGCGTTACTCTCTCAATGAAGATCTTCGATGTGGAAGGAAACATAATACCAATTTTATTGGAAGGTAAAATTTGTATATTTTCATAGTAATTTGGCGCCATGCCGGTGCAGAGTTAGCTTGGAGGTTTCTTTATGAGATAGTGGTGCCGCTTACCTACTGGTGCCGCTCAAAAACTTGTATCCAATCGCTATTGTTAGCAGGGTCTACACGATTTTTTGACACTACATTTATGTCATAAAACTCATAAAACTTTTTTTTAGTGCTGGGAAAAAGGTTTACCACTTCTGCGAGAGCTGGCAACTCTTTACGAACAGAAGCTCTGTGACTACGCACGTCTGGCACACTGCCTGCGAACCCATGCGACTTTCCTGGACTCTATACTGACGCAACTTCGCCCGGAACCCGAGTATTTCAGGGTCGGCTTCTATGGAAAAGGATGCCCGCTGTTTGTGAGGGTAAGTCAATTTCATGTGGCAAAAAAGCAGCATGAAGAACCTTGAAATAGTTCTGGGTCGGGAACGGAAACCTAAGCTGATGCTGTATACTTATGCAGCATCACGTTCGTTCGTTTACTTAAACCAAAGAGAATAGATAGTATAGAGGTGGCCAGTCATAGTAAATTTTGTAGTCACAGTAAATTTACTGCCATCTATCGACACACGACTAAAAGTCAAAATGAAAACGTATAAAATTATTAAAAAAAAATGTATATATGGATAAATGATTTTATTATTTTTATATCATTTTGACCCATGTTCATTCACTGACATCTACCTAAGTGTTAAAATTGTTAAATATGAAACGTTGTCGTCACGCCTTCTAGCCGAGCATATGCCAAAGGTGTGTGCGCCATCTATCCGAGAATGACTTTTTCTTGATTTCCGATGCACGTTTTTTCCTTAGACTTTATTCATCTTATACGAAGTTACATATGTCTTTGCTTAAACGTGTTGTTGTAAAACTATGTTTTCTCTTTACAGAACAAGCAATTCGTGTACCGTGGTTACGACTATGAGCGCATCGGTGCGTTCACGCAGCGTCTGCAATCAGAATACGTCGCTGCGCATATTATGATGCGCAATACTCCGCCCGATGACTCCATTATCGCTAACGACTCGCAATGTAAGCTCGTGAACGTGTTTTTAAATGTAACTTTTCAACTTGAAAATTTCTCAAAATACCTCCTAAATAAACTTAAAACTTCGCCTTAGTGCAATGCCAATTTAAAATCCGATTATTTTTACTTTTACTCAATTATCTCGCACTTGTCGTCTCACACAGGCGGATTTTCCTAAATTTCTGGCCAAAAGTCCAATGTACCAAATCAACGATAATAGTCACGTGACTTTATTTTTTGTATCTGTATCGTTCCTAAGATTTAATGACAACCCTCAAAACAATTTAAACAAACGTTTTCATAACTACCCACATTAACGAAGTATCGACTTCTGACCAAAGGTTAATTACTTGTTAAAACTAAGTGTATTTATATAACATATTCTATTGTTTCGAAGTTGTTTGGTGTGATTTATATAATGGATTGTGAAGCTGGAGGTATGTAACTATATATTTAACATGAATGTTCATACTTTTCAGTTTGTTTATACACAGGAAAAAAAAAGTTAATTTACAATCGAATTTTTACCTGTTGGTTACTTATATTAGTGTATAAAGTTCAATATTCAATAGAATTTGACTACTGGATGAATATCATAGTAAAGACAAACATATTAGCTAAACTATTTTGACAGTTTAGGTTGCTAATACGTGCTAATCTGCTTTTTATTAGACAATTATCAGTTAGAAGTAAAAATCACGAAAACAGTTTTTCTTTATTTTTTCATTGTTTTTGGTTCATCTTCTGAGAATATCATTATAAGTCGTCAACAATTGCTTGAATATTATAGAATGAGCAATTCGAAAGATAATAATGAAAAACTTTTTAACCAAGTAGCAAGTTTCTTAGGTGTTGAGGATGGTCTAACAAATGACTCAAAACAATTATTATCTAAGTTCGTATTCTACTACAAACAAAAGCGGGCATCTGTTAGAAGAAACAATGCCTATTTCAATGGAAAAGAATGTAATTGGCTTAGTAATGGTATTTGTTTCGTGGTTAAGACACAAGTTTCAAAGCAAGTAAGCGGAAGACCTTCGAAAGATTTCTGTGAGAGTAGTGATCGGTCCAAACGCAGAAAAACCGAAGGCTTACGTAAGGAAAAATTAGTAGTGCACTTTTGTTTGCTGCTAAAATGAACTTCAAAAGAGATGGTGATCTGAAATCTGCTAAAGCATGTGAAACTATACTTACAAAACAAGAAGCCACTTCTGGACAATCTCACATTCCTTTCACACCAGATGAAGCTTTAGCACTTGTTGTTGGAGCAAAACTTGCCAAGTTCCAATACAATTTATATATCGCTTTCTTATAATCCTTTTGGCACTTACAAGTACGTTTCCAGTTAATCCAAATAAATTGATAATTTATTGCTGCAAGACAGCTGTTGTCTTTATCGATCATTATCCATGGTACCCCCTACCAACAACTGTACATAAAATCTTATTTCATGGCCATGAAATAATGAAAAATTGTATAGTGCCTTTGGGGTTATTTTCAGAAGAAGCTCAAGAATCGATAAATAAAGACATAAAAATGTACAGAGAAAGTTATTCGAGAAAATTTAGTCAGATCCAAAATGTAAGGATCAGATGATACAAGAATACATTGTATCATCTGATCCTTACAGATATTTCACGAAAACATTACAAGAAGGATTCAAAAATAAATGATTATCCAAAAGAACTAAAGTATTTATTGGACATGTAAGAAAAAAAAACTAATATAATAAATATAGAAACAGTGAATCGACCTTAAATAAAGCTGTAGTTTAATTTAAATACGTTTTTATTTGATTCCTAAAGCATTTCTAACTTTTAATTCAATCCATTAGTTTTGGCCAGAAATTTAGGAAAATCCGCCTGTGTGCGTCTGCTTCTGGAGGTGTTTACACATACCATGCTCCATGGCTCTCTGCAGATATACCTAAGGCAATGTTCCGAATCACGCTCACAACGCTAAAGATCAGTTTTCCTAGGATAGCGGTGCCGTCATAAAGCGGCCGTCTCCATACTAAATAATACGGCTAAATATTGATGTCGCAATATTTGTATGGAGACGGCCGCTATATGACGGCACCGCTATCCTAGGAAACTAGAGCATTACAGTGCTGGCTGCCGGTTCGAATCAGTTTATGCTCTGGTTTCCTAAGATAACGGTGCCGTCATATAGCGGCCGTCTCCATACAAATACTACGACGTCCATGTTTACCCATATTATTTAGTATGGAGACGGTCTCTATATGATGGCATCGCTGTCCTAGGAAAACCGATCGTTAGCTAACTAATTTTTTTTTGCGCCTGTTCCCTCATTGTCAAACGTCACCTTGACGTTTGCGCTCAAGGTGCTTGCGCCTGGTACTGTGAGCACCGTGAGCGCCGTCCATTGACGTCACGATATCTCATGTAAGCGCTATGAGCGTGAATCGCTCCGATCGTGAGCGTGCTGTGAGCGATGTAAGCGTAATTCGGAACATAGTCGTAGAACATGTGTGTGTGCAGACATCCAGATCTGCAACGTGAAGCCGGTGGCCTCGCGTCGGCAGTGGGGCCCGGGTGCTCCGGAGCCGGCGCGGCGGTTCTACGCGTGCAACGACGTCAACACCTTCCTGTGCGACCGCCCGCTGCACAAGCCGCCCATCGACAAGGACAACGAGTTCAAGGTGCCCGCTAATTCAACTGTTATTAAAAGAAGTAGCGAATGTAAATACTCGCACTAAACACGAATCAATATACAAACAAGCGTTAAATGCATTAATTTCAGAGAAATACTGTTTAACCCTTTACCAGGCTAAGGGGTATATATTTTCGATCAGTAAGACTGACATTCGATTGTCATTTTTGAACAGTCAGCCTGGTAAAGGGTTAAGTTAATTGAGAGGCGGAGAAGTCGTAGGGACAGAATTATTATTGAGGGAAATGAAATCCTTTCTCTGTCTCCATTTAGTGCGCTTTAAAGTACACGTTTTACATCTGTATAAACAGTCAAGCAAAACATTTAGTATCTTATCTCAAATAAACTGTCTTTGTAATTAAATTTGTCTTATATTTCTTTGCAGAGTCTCTGGATTGAAAGAACAACGTTGGTTACCGAAAACACGCTTCCCGGCATTCTGAGGTGGTCTGAAGTTGTATCAAGATCAGTTGAAGAAATCCCACCTGTTGAAGTAAGCAAAACATATAGTTTTATATTTTAGGCATGGCTCAAGTTCTCCGCATTTTACTTCACTTGCGCCGCGTGCCCTATGCATTCGTTAAGAGTATGTAACATAACCGTATTACCTATATACGCTACATTGTCTACATTTAACGATAACAATTTCCAGTTCGCCTGCGAAACCATGGAGTCGACAGAGCGCGAGCTCCGCGGCCTCATATCCCAGTACACCGCCGACCCGACCCGCAACATCAACCCGTTCTCCATGCGGCTGCAAGGCACCATCGACGCCAACGTGCAGGGCGGCATCACCAAATACGAGCAAGCCTTCCTCACGTCCGAGTTCGCACGGACCGCAAGTCCAAGAGAAGCGGCGGCCGCGGCGAAACTCCGGCGGCTTGTGGCCTCGCAGCTGGCAGTTGTAGATGCGGGGTTGACTCTGCATGGCAGGCTGGCGCCGGAAGATGTCAAACCTTTGCATAGGTGAGCTTTCCCGATATTTAAATTTACCCGCATTCCCATCCAATACGAGCAAGCGTCCTAGTTCGCGCGGACCGCGAGTCCTAGAGAAGCGGCGGCCGCGGCCAAGCTTAGGCGGCTTGTGGCCTCGCAGCTGGCACCGGTTGGCAGCGGACTCAGCAGGAGCATTGAGTTCGCCATAAAACATTTGTACCTGTGAAGGCTTCACTCTTCGGTAGCTTCAAGCAAGACTGCCGTTGTCATTCATATATCATCATCATTCTAGCCTTCAGTCGCCCACTGCTCAGCATAAGCCTCTCTTCGTGTACGCCACTTATCCCGCCACTTATATATATTACTTGTTTATCATCATTCTCATCGTAACGTCAACGTCGCTCGTTTTCAACTTTACGCACAGTCCCACTGATGGATGAAGATAATCAGATTGATCTATTTTGCAGGCGACTCGTGGAACGATTCAATCAGCTGAGGCAAAACCTGGGGCCTGGCTTGGCCAGAGCTAGGCGGCAGATGTCAGAAAGCATCGTCAAGTAAGTATCCATTACCCCTACCTGTGGAACGTAAGGAGGGGATATCGAATACGTACCTGTACATGCGAATGGCCCTTTGAGAGTCCCAGTACTTCACATACAGGGTGGAAAGGCACGACGATCCTTCCCAGAAGTATTAGGTCGTTTAAGTGATACAGAGCAGATTGGTAATGGTAAGAATCGTTAATTGAGTAATAAATAAAAATACCAAATTTTCTACTTTTTAACTGTGGTGATAACCCTATAGCATGTGCACATGACGGCTAGATTAAGGATCTCCGTCGGGAAAACTCGGGACTTTACGCTTTTTTCCGATCGTTGACAGAATCGCAATGATGTATGAATGACGCATAAATGACAAATAAATCAAATGAATGCAAAAATATTACAAACAATTTTATTACTTTCTTAGATAATTACTTTTTACCAATATTTAACACTATCTTCTCTTCACATACGGTGTTCAAATGTACCTCCGTGTCTTATAGCTCCGCAGCCCGCACCCGAGCCTGCGCACATTGCCCATGCGATAGTGTATGCTCTTCGTAATTTTTCCTCCGCAGATTGTCAAAAGCAGCAATTAGCCTTTAATGTCTCATTTCGTCCGCAGTTTCACATTCCGTTTGGTACACCATATCTTTTACACAGCCCCACAAATTTAAATAACCACGAGCATCTAACAACGGCATTTTTATTTAAACTTGACATTAGATATGTAAAGTTCAAAGACAATTTAATTTCAAACATCAGAAGTCTTGTCTATTTACCACGCAAGGAGTTTTGTTAGTTAGGTATTTAAGAAGTATTTATTCTTAATTTATTCTTAGTATTTCATTTTTGCAAGTTCATTTAATGCAATAAACACAACCTACTTGTATTTTTTTATTTTATTATTTTAGATATACTAGGTCAAGCAAATCTTGTCAGTAGCAAACGGCGGCAAATTTGAAAAATCGCAGGTTAGCAACACTGTGTTCCAATAATTCGAAAATCGCGTGTCATCTGTGTTTTATCTGTGGAATGTGGATCGCGAATGACAGCCATCATCTTGTTTGTTTACAAATGGTTTACAATGTTTACATTCTGAATCTATTCTATTTCAAGAGATATTTCTGCTGTGTCACCATTAAATACCAATATATTAAATAAGACTGTGCTTAATTAAAGCTAAGGTGCCTACAATGCCTACAGTGCCAACTGAGTAATCTAATAAAATATGAAAATCCAGTATGACATCTACCTGCTGAAGCAATGATTTTATTCATACATTCTTGTTTAACGGCATAGTCCACTTAAAATTTTATTTTGAGATCTTCAAATTAGTTAATCATTTTTATCAACATCACACACTGCCATACGTATTAATAATAATTTCAAACATTTTCAATAGAGAATCCGCGAGTGACAATTTGAATTGACGTACGTGACAAGGCGCGCTCAGCGGAAAAAAAAGTTTTGTTTCGATGTACATTGTACATTGCTGCTTTTCTTAGCGCAATACTACTCTTTGAGTGTTGCCCTACTTTAGTTTGCTTTACATTGCTACTGACAAGATTTGCTTGACGCACTATAGTTTCCAATTATTCAAAAATCATTTTGTCAAACGTGTTAAGAAACTAAAACCTTTTTATCAGTCAAGGAAACCAGAGATATTTATAAGACAATCGCGTACTTTTGAGTGGTTGTCAATGTCACAATTTGAACTGTCGTTGTAAACAATCTTGTGGTTAATATTATAATATTAAGGAATAACATAACTATGTACTTCATTCAAGTATTGAACAAGTGGAACCACTAAGAAAGCGAAAATCCTGCAATGATTCTTACCATCTTGTAAGCAGACCTAAGAATGGTTAGATGGCAACAAATTAGCATAATTTCCTGTCGTATACTGATTGTTTACAAGTAAGTTCATTGACCCTGTCACCTGTTAGGGTTAGAACACAGTAGTTTTTTGCATGGATGTTTAAAAGGCCATAATTTAGAAACGGTTGCCCATATTAACATAGTTTCTATGGAGAAAATATAGAGCTTAGGCTAAACAATCCCCCTTTTGCGGAAAGGATCGTCGTGCCTTTCCACCCTGTGTACCTCTCACCTGTGTCTCCTCGACTGCCGATTTTGGGCTTCTATTGGTCAATTTCTGATATGAGAGGTGTCCAAGTTGTGCCATCTTCGTTTGAGTTTATCCCGCTTCTGCCGTATGCCCCGCTGGCCGACCCAAGTCCATCTATCCGAACGCATGTCGCAGACGTGACGTATCTAACATGATTTCTATTTTTTGTAGACTGGGCGCAAAAAGACAATTAAACTTACAAATAATATAAATAATGTTAATGAACATTTTTTAAATTAAAGCTTGTCATATTTCTATTTCAGCACGCCGCTACCTCCAGTGCCGCAGATGGATAAACGGTCGCAGAGTATACAACAGAATGACGGCTTCTATGAGGATGGTCATCTATATAACAAACCTATCGTAAGTAATTCATATAATTTCATACATAACACCACTTCATTGTCTCACAGTCTAATTTACTATCGCTATATATTCTAATCTCTATAAGAATCTTGCACCATTTTGAGGCCAAAATTGGAATTTAATAGCCTTACATTGACACTTGACGCTAATACATAGTTCCTGCAGTTCACGCATGCTTCCCTTTGCATACAATTTGACATAAATGATTTTGAGCGGGGAAGAGGAAAACCCAGACGCAGCTTTTTGGAGCAAGTGAAAGAAAAAGTGGGGGTCGTGTCGTATCAAAAAGTCAAAGAGCTGGCGCAAGATAGGGAAAGCTGGAAGATACTCCACCGACAAGAGAATAACTCTTAAGTTAATGATGATGATTTTGACGCTCTGGGCTAGCGTAAGAATGCAGCTAAGCCAATTAAAACGTAAACAATGTATGGAAATAAATTATCACGTTATTTTTTTGTTGGCATTTGTCATCCAGATATATTTTTAATTACGTTTGTCAATTTACGTTTCAGTCCAGTACAAATGTATCTTGTTGTTGTAGTCTTACTACATCAGTTATATTTTATTTCAGTACTCGCTGGAGGACTGCGCCGAGCAACGACCGGAGAGCATAATGTCAACGAGTTTGCCGTTGAGCGGTGAGAAGAGTGATGGTGACGACTCCATGATCAAGTCCGCGCCGCCACTGCCTTCGAGGCCTAAGTCCGGCGACCCCAGAAGCCCTACTCGGCCTCCACTCGACAAGTATCGGTATTAACTCCTCTTTATCTTAGTGCTTTTGCAGTGACATCCTAATGAAGCTGAAGGTACGCTTTAGACGACTTAATCCAAGATATTGGCGCGTTGATTTGTACGAAAGCGATTGCCGTCTGATTTTCTAACACGGAAAACTAGGCCTTGTTGGGATTAGTTCAGTAGTTTTCTGACAATGTTTTCTTTTACCGTATAACAACTAATGAATATCAAATGATATTTCGGTCGTAATTTTGACAGAAAAATTGCTACGTGCCAAGTTTCAGGGTGGTTTTCCACCTATTTTGTCGAATGTGTATTGCGTCTCACATTTTCCTTTAATGAGAGAGTGAGACGCAATGGACATTGGACAAAGAAATTGGACAGGTGGAATACCACCCTAACTCACGATCTTCAGAGTCACACGCTTGATGGCTATGCTACCAGTGCCCTAAGTATTACTATTGTTAAGTATTTATTTCAGTAGCGGTATCATGGTCGCATTTTTATCATTTGTCATGCCATGCGTCACGTTCGCACTTACATATTTGTTAGAAGGTGACAGGCATGGTGACAAATGATAAGAAACCGGCCATATTAGTCCTACAGGTATAGATAGAATATTTGATCGCTCAACAAAGGCCTCATAAACATTATTTCACCTGTATTAAGTTTTCAATCTGTTACGTTTTTCAGCAATTATTTTTCACGCAAGACAATGACATGAGGCCCGATTCGGATTTTGAAATAGACATCTATTAGATATCTTTTAGACATCACCAAGATACGATATGTTTCAGATCTATCCTGTCAAATTTGACATTTGCGCGATTCTGGAGATACTCTTGAACGATTTCCACAGGATATGATTTCCAGGAGGAGGACTTCTGAGGAGATCCAATTCACATCTAATAGATATCTTACTCTATCTAAAGTAAAAGTGACATTGGTTGCCCGAATTGCGCTGCAAAAGAGAACTAGTTGATATCCAAACTATAACGTATCTAGAATGGATCTAGTACGTGTCGTCTGTTGTGAACATCTTGAAGTTCGAATACGGCAGATGATCACTCGTCAAAATGGTTATATACCTAAACCAAGTGTAATATTTTCAGCGACTCGTTGGACGGCGAGGCGGTGGAGCCGCGCCGCCACAGCCGCGCGTCGTGGAGCGAGCCCGGCGACGCGCCGCCGCTGCCGCCGCGCGTCTCAGGTACATGCTCATAAAGTTATTGAACTATTATCACACTGTGCTACTAGAGAAGAGAGACTAAGGGCTGATTTAGACGATGCGAGACCTCGCATGCCAGTTTTATTACATTGCGGTTTGATCGGTCGGTTGAATTGGACGTAACCAATAGTTCGCAATGTATAATTATATTATAACTAAAATAAATATATGTATTATAATAAATTATAACTAAAATCGCATGTGAGTTCGCGCGTCGTCTAAAATACTCTAAATCAGCCCTAATGGTGCATTTTCAGCGACGGCAACCCATTGAGGTCGGAGAGAAGCAAATGTTTTAAAAGATGCTCGAGTGTTTATTGTAGCTTACGACTGTAAACGAATAAGATGAAAATAAATAAGCTGTCACAAGTCAAGAGATAGAAATTATATACTTGGTTTTATGAAAAAACATGAATTATAGACTGCTCGCTATTAAATCGAGATTTAAATACATATATATAATTGTATAGAAAATAGTTACAAAATTTAAAAAAAAATTGGCAACCTGAAGCTAATTTGGCCTCCTTCGTAAAATACGGCCCTCGATTGGCAAATAGGCAAGTTACGTAAAAGCTCCTGATATAAAAACTAGGCTTCTGAATGTGGTTGTAGGTTCGGCGCGGTCGTGGACGGAGGCGCCGCCCGCCGTGCCGCGGCGCGCGCGCGACGAGCGCGCCGACGACGCGCGCGACTCCGGCGTCAGCGTCGCCGACCACAACTACACCAACGCCGACGACCGCCGCCACCACGGTAACACTCACCCCCACCCCACCACACTAGCGTCTTGATTCACATAGGGGTAATTCCAGTAACTGGTCGCCCTAAACTAAAACACAGAATAAATAATAGTACTAGGTACAGAAGACTCGAGGACGAATGGAGGTCCAAGGGGGAGGCCTATGTTCAGCAGTGGACGTCTTCTGGCTGAGATGATGATGATGATGACAGAAGACTCACTCTAACAAAACGCGTCTGCTACGATTAGGACAGATATGGCCGCTAGGTGGAGACAGCGCCACGCGCCGCTTATGGCTAGCCACCAAAATTGGTGTGGAACGGATGTACTTTTAGCTTCCTGTTGCAAAGCGACGAAATCGCGGAATGAGCCACGCCAATTACAAATGCAGCTATACTAGTAATATTCATAATAAAAAAACGATTCAACAACGTCTCAAAATCACCTTTTGTATGAAATCCCATCTCACCCCAAATACGAGGTACTACGGGGTGAGGAAGGATTTTGTATTTATCGTTAAAGTTATGAAATGGAACTACCTAAAATCATAAGAAAACTAAAATACAAACGGCCGGAACATGTATTAATAAAATTAAGTTTGCATAAAATGTTATCGAGGTTTGAGTGTCAGTTTTGTCCCTACCCAGCCCATTTTACGGTACCTACGATCGCTTCTGTAAAACTAGTAAACATTTTTAGTTTCAGATTTCGACCTAACCGTGGAATCTTTACGCTACGAGGAAATAATCTCAATGATGTCGGAGCCTCTCCGCGTCGACGAGGGCGAAACGCCGCCACCCATCCCCCCCAAGGGGCTCGGCCACCTCAGCAGCTTCGACTCTGGCCACCACGAGAACGGCGAGACCAACTGCTAAGCCCCTCCTAGGTAAGCTGTCTACGGGATCCTATCTCGTCGCATAATAATTGATTATCATAATGTAATGTTACGCATAAAACTCTTTTCGCATATTTTTTCTCCAGCTGAAACAAAAAGTATTTTCTAAAATATTTTGCATAGGTTCTATAGAATAGGGTAGGTTAGGTTAGGTTTGTGTTATAATTTTTCAGTAATGTTTATATTTCCAGCACAATAACAATTATGCGAAATGAGTTTTATGCGTAACATTACATTAGGACAATCAATTATTATGCAACCCAATATGGACCCGCTGTCTACATTGACGTATAATATCTAAGGACGGGCTCATGGGACACTAAAAATGGTAGTAGTTCGGCGATGTTACTCACGAATTCCAGCCAATCGTGCAGTCTAACGCAACTAGTTGCGACCAATAGCGCGCGTAATGCGAACTCGTCAACCAATCGCGCGCGTGATGCGAACTCATCAACCAATCGCGTTGTAACGGCTTCACACCGCTGTACTGGCCCCTGTCATGCCTCATTATTATTGCCAGTAAAGCCAGTCCCTAGATATCTATGTCAATGGCTGTCTAGGAGAACTTATCGAACCTATAAAAAAATCTCAGACTAGAGCTTCCTTAAATACGCTAGAGCTGCAGCTTAAGCTTTAGTCTAAACTATCCTGCCAAACTATCTTTTAAATTTAGATCCTGTGACATCGAGATTAAAGTTCAAAGTTGCCCGTCAAAAACGTTAGAACGATTTGCGCCTATAAAAAATATATAGCAATGATTTTAGGGCGCCTCATTGCTTCTCAAGTTTACTCCGTCATTAACTGCAACTCGTAACTTTAAGCTTGTATTATGAGATATTCCTTTTTATTGGGTAATATCGTATTCGCTAGAGATATAGCATTAGTAAATGTATTATTTAATTAGGCGTGCATATCATTCATTTTAGAGGTGTAACTGCGATGTGTGATTTATTTCTTAGTGCTACCTTTAGTTTTTAACCGGGGCCATATAATACGTGATACAGAATAAAATAAAAACTCAGATGCATAGCCAAAATCGAATAAATCGTTCCACTAATGTAGATACTTACGTGAAATTCCGCTATTTTATTTTGCGGTAGCAAAGAAAATGATATTAATGGTAGCTCTGAGAATTTATTGTATAGGTATAAAAAGATTATGACATGGAGATTTGTAACAGGAATTGTTCCATTGTTTGTGCAGATCTTTTATCTCTATATTATGCACAAATACTATTATTTCATTTTACTTTAATATTTTATTTTATTTGAAAAAAATGTATTTCTATTTATTTGGAGTTTTTTTTATATAATTTATTATGTATACTTTTATAGATTACATGTACACCGTCAAACCTGAAAAGGCTATTGCTACTCGTTTTCTGAAATGTTCTCCGAGTGTTCTCTTAGTTTGCATTTTAACGTAGCTATATACCTACTTATATTACTTTTCTACACCGTTCAGGACCAAGAATATAACTTTGTAATGATTTTAATGATATAATTTGTAAGAAAAAAGAAAACATAGAAGTGCGGTGGTTTAAGTGAATTGTATTTGTTAAATAGTACTTATCAGTGTTGGCCGAAACGTTAATACAATTCAATATTCTCGACCATGAACCAGTACAAATTGAACCGTCAACTCTAACCGTCCGTTACCGTTTACGGTTCAATTTGTACTGGTTAATGGTCAATTGCAATTAACGTTCGGCCAACACTGGTACTTATTGTGCAATTAAACGTAGGCGAATTGGCCGTTTACGTTAACTATGTTTTATCAAACTGAATGAATAATGTATTTTTTACATAAACATACTCTAGGTAGATACTCTATTAACACCTTAATAAACCAAGGAATTTGATAATGTACATGGTAAAATTACGCTTAACCTAGAAACAGCATTTCAGAGACATTTAAAAGCTGACAGGTTTCACGGTATAAAGTAACACTTGAATGTAGATTTTCTTGTAATCATTTTGTATGAAATTATTAACGCGCAATCAATTAACATATAGTTAGTTATAGTAGTTAGTGACATATAGTTAATTATAAGACAATTTTACTTTGTGACAATACAATCCAATTTTATTCAATTACATCTTAATGAATTCCGCTACTGCTCAACTAAAATCGTACCATTTCCTAAGGCTGACTAAAAAGCAATTTTAATACGTTACACGCATTTTTTTATTGCATCAGAACAATTGCAATAATGAAATCTTCATAATCCTACATTGAGTATAATTTAGAAATTGACAACATTATATGTATACAATAGTTTTTAAATACAACATGTGCTTGGGAATGTAACTAGTGTTGGTTAAGATTAGATTCGAGTCTTTTTGAGTCCTCTGCTTCGAGACTCGACTCAGTTTTTGAGACTCTTATAATTAAGTCTAAACTCGAGTTCTTTTCAACTTGTTAGAGACCAGAGTCTTTTGTAGATACTTGAGTCCACTTCAGAGAACTCTTGATTATTTACAAAAAAAAAATCAAAACGGTATTTATGTAAACTTCGTGAATTAGGTACATAAATCATACAATAACGCGTAATTTATTTACTGTTATTTCGGAAAAACCTGTAAAATTGCTGACGTAGTCTTTATTCGGAGACTCGAGTCCTTTTGAGTTGCTCTTAAAAAGACTCGACAAAAGACTCGACTCGGGACTTAAAAGACAAGAGTTTTTTAAGCGCCGAGTCTCGTAAAAACGAGCTGATGAGTTCTTCATATTCAGACTCGGTGGACTCGAGTTCTTAGGCCTCATTTAGACGGTGCGAGAACTCGCATGTGAGTTTCATTACATTGCGTTATTTAATCGGTCGGTTAAATTTATTGTAACCTCAATGCTCCGCAATGTAACTAAAATCGCATGCCAGTTCGCGCGTCGTCTAAATGAGCCCTTACCGTTCAACACTATATATTCGGCCTAAGTCGCAAACCTCGTAACTCCATTTCAAGGAAATTAGTAATTGCTACCTTGGACAACAGTACTTATAGTCACAAATCTCGTAACTCCCCCGGAGGAGTTACGAGGTTTGCGACTTAGGCCGACGATATGTGACGCAGTTGGCAGAAGCAATAATGGGTAACCATGTATCCCGTCTGTTCTATACGACTGAGTAGTGTCAATACTCATTACGAGTTTGATCGAGTACCCGGTGTTATAACAATGTCTTTCGTTTTATGAACGTATGGGAAATACCCGCAATTTATAGACCTCAAACAAAATGGTGCAATTTATTCATTATTTTATACGTGAATTTCTCATAGTGTTTTGAAGATTTTATACAATCTTTTTACATTATTTAATATTCTTACTAATATTACTAAATTGATGTGAGATATTCCAAATTAAAAGTGATTTAGTTTTAGATAAATAGGATTGTCATTCAATTTTTCGGCTTTAAGTTTAGATCTCGAATGTTTTATGAATTTCTCTTTGAGATGACTTTAAGTTGATGCATTTATACAAAAATCATTTTTTAGGCATTCTTTAAAATAAAATGTGCAACAACACAATCATATTTCCGACTACTTACACAGGTTTTCATGATAACGTGATATTTTTATACGTTTCTATTCGATACTGTAGTTTTTTTTATCTTGTACTCTTAAGATTAGCTGTTAAGTTGACGTTTTCAACGAACAATATACATGTTTATTCATACGTTAATATACACTTGTAATACAATTTGGTTAGTACATGCATGTTGGTATAGTTAGTAAGCAATGGACACTATTTGATATTCAGTAATAAAAGGTGTTGCTACTCCTAAATGTGATTTTTTAAGTTTGTTTCTTTTAACCATGTAAATTTTCGAAGATGGTCAAAGCTCGTTGAGCGTAAAACAATAATATTATGTCAAAAAAGGGAATAAAAACAGTCTGAAATAACTGGGCAGCTAAATTGTTAAAGGTGGTATGGTAAACTAGATTTACTTTGGTCCATTCCAAGCTACCTTCTACTGAAAAAGTGCTGCTCAAATATTTTCATCTAATTTACGTGGTATTGATGTAAGCAAGTCAGGAATTTTCAAGCGGTCACATATATAGTGATTAAAGCCATCGTGACTACGATTAGGTTGGAACAAACTTAAAAAAATATATATATATTTCTTTATATAATACTAATCGTAAATCACGCCTATTTCCCGGAGGGGTAGGCAGAGACCACGGAAATAGGCGTGATTACATGTATGTATGTATGTAATCGTAAATGCAGTCAGACATATTAATTTTTAAACGTGCATGATAATACACGTTAGAGTTCTGTAATAATAAGAATAAATTTATTATCCACCAACTGAATGATAATACAAAAAACAAATATCCTTGTTTAGCCTTGGCAGTGGAAAAATAATATTAATATTTAAAATAATTTATTAAAAACAGATTTACAATAATGTTATGTTTTTTTCTTTTGTGTCCAGTGTTTAAAATGTCTGACTCATCGCTTATACTATGAAACAATTAAATATGTATTTGTTTATGTGCATAGTATCAGGCTTACATAACATGTTTAATAATTACTAAGTTACCTAAGTTGGGATGAAGTTGACTGATATTATTGATAGTTTGTATGTACACAAGTGATTATTGTATTACTTTAATCTATTATCTCATTAGGATAGACTATTATCATTATTCCATATAGCTAAAACCTTATTCGTAATTAAACCAAAAATTTATTCGGCTATTTTTGTAATCTTAATGACTTTTCTTTGGATTCCTTATTTAGTAAATAAATCGATTATTTCGCATAGATGCTACGGTCTTCCACTAAGATTTCTTCGGACTGTTCGAACTTCCTATCGGCTATTTTATGTCACTGATTGAATTTTGCACTTAAAGTAACTTTTTCTACTGTCAATAATAAGTCTCACATTTATATGAAAATAATGTAAAAGCAGCGAGACGACATAACGATCGAGCACTAACCTTAACTACGTTTATTTAGTGTTTTTGAAATATCAATTGACATTGTCGATAAGACTCATTTATAAAGTCAAGAAATATCTACAAATCTCTAACTGAATAAGTCGCAATCAGTATTATTGATATTATAATACATATAATGACATTTCATTTGGCTGTAATAACTTGAACTTCACTGTTTTATGATTGGTGTATAACTGTATAATGTGGATGGAATGATTGGTGTGTAAAAACTAGCATCTAGTGGAGGCCAATGCAATGTTAAGTACAAAGCTTAGTCTTATATTAAATGGAAATTATTAAATAGTGAAGACATGTAGCCATTTGTAATTCAAACGGTCGAAATAAATATATAGAATGGATCGTACAAGTTGTTTGATTTTAATCTCCAAATATACAATATATATTGTAAACTGCGTGAGGTGTGTAATAATGAGTATTATCAAAGAGAATTTAGACTAGCGCTATAGGTACCTTTGGCCTACTCTGGAGTAGATGGGGATACTTTTTGACATTTTACTAATTTAACACACATCAGTGAAAAAATAAGGATCGGAGTCAAATAACATTCTAAAAGTGTGTCGAAAGATGGCAGTAAATCTACTGACTACATAATTTACTTTGACAATATTGCTCTATTTCAAATTCTCTTTGGTATTATATTGTATTGCAGAATGGCCACCAAAGGCCGTGGCCAAGATGACAATTTTTTTCGATGAACGCTAATAATAATGTAAATATTCGTATTTTGAGATTTACCATAATTAAACGATTGTCAACTAGCTAACCCCCAGACCAATGAACGGCTGCAAATTCTGAGGCCACTGCGCACTGCCGACCCTTACTCTTTATAAGGGTGGGTCGATCAACTATTTCTTGTTGTTATTCTGATCCATCAGCCAGGAGACAATAGTAGTAGCATAGTTTCTTAGAAGAGCTGCTGTACCATGTTCTACAAACGTGCTTAGTAGATGTCTCATTATGGAAAGGCCTTATTAAAATTCATGTTTGGTTCTTTTAAATACGAAATAACTAGTATTTTAAGAGCGACCCAGGAGACCGTAACCATGGCAACTAGTGACAAGAAAAAGTTGATTCACCCGGGTAATATAAAAAAATAATAGCTTTCCACCTTGAGTATAACCCCCTGGACATTAGACATCTAAGCTCTTAATTTTGTACAAAACGGCTCCGCTTAGTACTAAATTAAGGTCTTACACGCGTATTCGGGAAACGAGATAATCACAAGATCTAGAGACGATATAGAGATCAACTAGATTTACATTAGATATCGACTAGATGTGACTTGGATATCTAAGTCACAATTTGTTGAAATCGTTCAAGGACCTCCAGAATCGCGGAAACGTCGAATTTGACATATCTAACTTACAAATGACTATATCTTCTCGATATCGTATCTTATTCATCTCTAGATGATCTCTAGTGTTAAAGTTAGAATAGGGCCGTTAGTTATCTATGCTTCCGAAGCTAATTCAAAAAAATCCATAAAATAGAACTTTATTTCATTAATATTCACGAAGCTACTAAAGGCTAAGAATTAAATTAGATACACTGTTAAGTCCATCCAACAGGTTTTAAAACGTCGATAACTATAATTGCAGAAAAAGGTAAATGGCTACTCACATGCTACTCAAACATTATAATTTTCTTTACAAGCTCTTTAAGTGGAGCCTGGATGTATACTTAAGTAAGTCATCTGCAGACCTTTGTTCTTACGTGATGACTAGAGACTTGTTATTTATGAAGACTGTTAATCTTTAAAATAAGCCACGTGCCTTATTGTTGTTTTAAGCAGTGTTTTTATATTTAAGATACGATAGAAATGGTATCGGTTATGTTTTATATTAATAAAAGTGTTAGAATTAATTTGTTTTATACATACATACATAATATGTAAAATTTGTTTTCTCCTTAAAATGTCTGTTAAATATATTTTATGGCTGGGGCCCGTTTTTCAAAAGCTTGTAACTTGTTATACAAGTGGAAGTCCCTTTTTAACTAAAGCTGTCAAAAAGTGACATCCGCTTGTATTACAAGTTACAAGCTTTTGAGAAACGGGCCCCTGGTCTAGGTCGGCATTTTTGTCTATTATTAGACCTTTTTAGTCTTTATTAACTAACTATAGCCATGTGAGCTGGGGTTTTCCAGAATTACTCAGTGTGTGTGTCAATGTCTGGCTCATTACGGGCCACGAAAAAGAAATTACTGAATTGCACCTAGTTTTGAATAAAGTAATACCAACATGAGATGAGATAAATAACAATTTTTGTTCGGGTGGTATTCCACCTGTCCAATTTCTTTGTCCAATGTGTATTTTCGTCTCACATTTTGCTTATTGAGAGAGTGAGACGCAATGCACATTGGACAAAGAAATTGGACAGGTGGAATACCAACGAATACATCCGTTCCAAACCGATTTTGGTGGCCGCGCGTGGCGCCGTCGCCACCTAGCGGCCATATCTGTCCTGATCGTAACAGACGCGTTTTGTTAGAGAGTGAGTCTTCTGTATCTTGTACTATTATTTATTCTGTGGCGTGGTATGGAGATTAACAGTCTTTAATATTAACTTATCTCTAAGGATGACTATTACCGGCAGCCCCGCCCCGGCTGCCCTAATGGACGATGTTTGACAAAATGTGACGCCTTAATAAGAGAGAAGCTCTGACCTGGTGTTACAACACGGTGTAATGTAATCGGAGTTACGTGCAAGTTATACTTATTTTGGAGCGAACCATAGCGCTATTGATTTGGTAACCTATTATTTTCTGCTTGATGAGACCATTTTTAGTGTTCCGTACAAAACTTTGTTCACGGAACAGTTATGGGATCACTTCGGTCTTGGAAATCAGTTATAGACCGACCACTTAAATGAGTCCTCGCCTGCGCGGTACGGGGGCGACGGGGTAGGACGACTAAGGGTGGCGGGGAAGGTGCGGGCGGCAGGCGTACGGCGCGGTTTTTTTTCTACGAGAAGTCTGGATTCCAGGTCCAATAAGTGGGGTACATTAATTGTAATCCGCGATATGTTTTAAGGCGTTCTTCAAATTGGCTGCGGGTGTGCGAGCGGGTCATTGCTCTACATAGTACAGTCAGCTGCAGACAAGGTTGAACGAGGGTCCTTGTAGAGGTACAAGGGTGATACATATAAAGACGTCAAGGGAGATGTATCATGATGCCTCGTGAATATCAGCTGACGCTCTGTTGGTGGATTGAGGAACGTTAATGGTGCTTAATCGTGCTTATACCTATCCAATTTATTTGTCCAATGTAAGAGCGATATACCTGCACTGACATTGGACAAAGAAATTGGATAGGTGGAATACCACCCTTAGCAAGCAAAATATTCGAATATTAAATACACAAAAACATATCTTAGGTACCTACTTACGGGTAGTTGCGATTTAATTGTCCTCGAGACTGCACGAGCGCCTTTAATAGGGGCAATCGGACACATAATTACAGCAACAGTGAATTAATAAAAACGAAATTTTATAAATAAACCGAGCACGTGACGAGGCAAAAAGCACCTGCATCTTGCAATTAATATCAATTATGCCTCGTGTCAATGCGGTGATAAGATCACGTCAATGCGCTATCTACTGTGATCCGCGTGAACTCGATGGCTCCAAGTGCGATTATCGACGGAAATGGAATAATTGTTTGAAATAGAATGTTGCCCCTGGCAAGTGTGGTCATTTATACGTCATAATGTCACAGAAGTTTGACGTTTATAATAACACGTGCACTGCGTGGGCTATCAAATCCGCTGCAGACTTTTCTTGGACTGGCTCTATCGTTTTGGCTTGGAACAGATTTACAGTAAAGGTGACAGTCCATTTCCAACGACAGCTGCATTACTGTTCATTTTACTATGGAAATTGACAATAACAGGACGCGTTCAGTAGTAGTAGTGCAGCTGCAGTCAGAAATGGAATACTACCATTAAGTGTGTGCAGTGCAAGCGATTTTTGTACCTTAAGTGTAAGAAGGTACTCCTACCTAACCTACCTTGCTTGTGTCTGATGGAGCTGCAAGAAGTTTGGCAACGAATTCAAATATATAACAGCACAATAGCAAGTACAGTCAGCTCAATATAAATTGTATCGACTGTTATTTGTTTATTTTATAGGTAGGTAAGGTAATTTACACAATTATTGGTACCTCCTAGTTTTGTTTTCTTAGAAATATGTTTTCAGTACTTAGGTATGCTTATACCTCACATCCCATCCCAGGGCCCATCTCACAGCTATAAAAAAGGGAATGATTTTGAATTCATTAATTTTATTGCTATTTTATAGGTTTGGACGCTACATCGTGACCATTCATGCTTGTTTTGCTGTCTGTAAGTACCTTTTTATTGTACTTATTTGTTTACACTTGGCGTTAAATATCACACCATTAATATCTACTTAATGTAGGTATGTCTTAGGCTGGTATTCCACCTGTCGTCTCGCTCTACCACTAAGTAAAATGTGAGATGCAAATACACATTGGACAAAGAAATTGCACAGGTGGACCCCCTTTAGGCAGGTAATTAAAATTATTTGTGCTCCGCGTTTTGGCCGTAATAGTTATGCGCGCATGTAATGTGTGCGTCATATAGTAGTAGCATCCAAAATATTCAAATAGTTCGATACGCCATATATAATATATGGTGTACCGAACTATTTGAATACTTTGGACGCTACCTACTATACGACGCTGACTGTAGCTACACCAAAAATCTGTGTAAGTACCTCACCTAGGTACTGCACCAACACAACATTTTTTTGGCGAGCTCTTTCGATCCTAATAAGAAAAAGAAAGTGTTCCAAATTTATTTTTCCATTCCGAAACCATTTTTCATACACTGTATGACTAACTTGTAACGGAATGGAAGAAACGAAATATCTATCATAGGAAAGGTTTTTTTTTTCGTATTAGGATCGAAATGGCTCGTGATTCCGAGTAGAACTAACATAAAAAAAATCCAGTTCAAAATAATGTGATGTGTTGGTCTAGGTAGGTACAATACCTATTTAATAAATATAATAATTGATGGTAATATAATGGCGCATAGAGTCACACCGAGAAAAGCCTGCAGCGATTTTTATAGCCCACGCAGTGCAAGTGTCATTTTAAACGTCAAACTTCTATGAAATTATAACGTACCTATAAATAACACTTACGCTGCGAGGGCTATCAAAATCGCTGCAGACTTTTCTTAGTCTAACTTTACAATCCTTTAAATTCTTTTAGATATCGATATCTACCTTTTTGTTGGATTTCATTTGTATCAAACCTGACCGGCAACCTCAGCCCAAAGACAAACTTAAAGAGAATATAACTGATTGACATTGACAATCTTTAACTGCTGAAAAAAATATTTCATATTTTGCGTGCTATTCCGCGATACTATTATACCAGAGTTGCAAGAAAATGGAAGCACTTCCAATGGAGTCGAATCCCGATACCATGAACAAGTACTTACAAAAGTTAGGGGTGCCCGATAACTGGCGGATGGTGGACGTCATAGGGCTAGAAGATGAGGCCCTGGGATGGGTGCCGCGACCTGTTCTTGCCGTGGTCCTGCTGTTCCCGCTCTCCGAAACTTACGAAGTGCACCGCACCATAGAGGAATCCAAATTGCGAACCACAGACAAGGAGCCCCCTAAAGACGTCTTCCACCTTAAGCAAGTCCTAAGTAACGTGTGCGGTACAATTGCGCTCGTACACAGTATCGCCAACAATGTCAATAAAATACAACTCGGTGACGGACTTCTGAAGAATTACATTGATGAAGCCCAAGGCCTAAACTCCGCAGCCAAAGGAGAGCTGCTAGAGAAATCCACTGCGATCCGCGAGGCGTACAAAGAATTAGTCCGCAGCGCCAGCCACGAAGCTGGGCAAACCGAAGGATCTGTGAACTACCATTTCGTCACCTTCATTCATAAGGACGGCCGTCTGTACGAGTTGGACGGGCGTAAGGATCAACCTATCGACCATGGACCCACCACTCCAGAAAGGCTCTTGGAAGACGCCGCTAAAGTTTGCCGTGAATTTATTGAAAGAGAACCAGACAACATTGGCTTCAATATTGTGGCTCTAGTGCCGGCTCAGTAATACCAGTTATTTGTCAATTACTTACTTATTTTTCTTCCCTAATGCATTGTTATAATTTAAACGCGCTTATTACATGTATTATGTGTTTAAAGTAATTTTATTCAGCCATGCCATTACCCGACCTTTTCTTCTCTTTTGCGATGAAAGTATCATCGCTAATGAAATAATCGTCGGCAGTGACGCGCGCTTGCCGGCGTCACGCGATTCTTCGATATGGCACTACGAAAAATGGCGTTCATTAATTCTCTTCATTAGCGAATACGCGCAACTTAGCCGCTTGCACCGGCCGTCGATTTAAGACTTCCATTCATAATTAATCTTCCCGTATTCAACAAATCGCCTCTCGGTGTTCGAAACGCTATGTTCACGTCTCAATTAAGAAATCGGCGCACTCTCGCAACACGGCTCCCGCATTCCTCCTTAGAATTCTCTATCTTTGGAAACTAATTAAAAATTCGCCGCGCCTTCTTGGTCCGGTGTTCAAACGGGACGATATAACTTCATTTAAAAACGAGCAATCTTGTTGAAGATAAAGGCTGGCGAGAACGAGAAAACAACGAAGAGCAGCGAGCCACACGCGGCCGGGCCCGCGCCGCGCCTCCGCAGTCGCAGCCGGCGCGACAAAAAGAAAAACTACGGGGAACTTCAAACTTTTAAAAGGAACGCGAGAGAATTCACCGCGTTAACTATGTCGATACTGGGAAGGACGCGACATCGGTAAGTCACGTCACCAAATAAATGACGCAGGGTCTGAAATAAATATATAAATATGTATGTGTAAATAAAGAAAATACGGCGGGGACCCGAAATGCTTTAAATATTCAAATGAAGCGAGCCGAGGTGAAATACGGAGGTGCGCTCGCTCGAGTTGAGCCCAATTAAATCGGTGCCACTGAGGTAGAAATTAAAAACAAAAGGAGGATGACGGGGGTCCGGCGCGCATTTTTCTCATGAGTATTATTAGCGCGATGTCAACCCACAAAAAACGGATTTAGAGGCTTGTCGCGGTGATCCCTATCGATAACAACCCGCGTTTTGTACTGTTTTGATAAGTGTGATGGTTGGGGCGCGCGACGTTTTGTTGACGTTTACACTCCGCGTACAGCGGTGATCGATACGCGGCCGCTGCGAGGAATTCGATGGATTCCTTGAGTTGCACCTTGAATGAGGATCGTGTTTATGTCGACTTAAATTCATGGGTTGAAAACAAGAATCCATAGAATATTGAGGTAAAGCTTCACAATAATAATATACCAGCTGTAAGCACGTCTGCTGTTTCTGATTTCTGTAAACCGCAATTACTGAATGCAATTTGTACCTGGTTCTTAAGGGTTGTTTTAAATTTAATAAATAAATGGCACAAATTGCTTCATATTACCCACGGATTCCACTAACGCAGGCTCCTGCCCTGACACCTTCAATGTCTGGTAAGTTTCAAACGCTTTAATAATCAGGCAAATAATTTATTTTTCCTACCAGCTTAATGCATTCTAAAGCAAAAGTATAACTGGGTATACGGAGTATTAGTATGTAGGTATTACAGAAGGGAAAAACAAGCACAACCTCAAACCGTGTTGGCCACGGTCATCAGTCATTACGTGGAGTGAGAACAGAATATTATTTGCTTTATTCATATAAGTTTCGTCTTTTTTTACTTAAGGCATTTTTCGTTGTGTTCTGTATTTCATAAAACCTAGGAACAGAAGTTTGAAACCCCACGAAGGCCGAGCAAAAAGGCCCGAAAGTATCTGAACTCTATAGGCCAAAGGCCTTTTACCTACTGTGTGTGGGAAGACAGACCATTTCTTCCTAGCAAAAAAATCTTTAAATTGCTATTTACCTCCTATGCCCTCCCCCTCTGTCATGGACAAAAAAAGAGAAATAAACCGTTAATATGCATATTGAAGAAAAAAATATAGGTAGGTATAGGTACACGTATTACTTTTTTTCGAAAAAGCTATACTTTACCACAACAGTAACAAGTTTTTCAAAAAAGAAGTAAATTGTACCTACACTTTTTCCTGAAAACCTCATTATACAACAAAATGACAATAGGGTACTTAAATATTTATTTTAAATGAATGGCGGATAGGAATTTCTATTAGATCCTTGTATTTTTTGTCCGTATGTTTATAGGAATCTTTAACTTGTATTGTGATTAGTGTAAGTACCTGGTTCATTTCATCGTTTATATTAGTCAGTACCTAAAGTGGGCATTCATTAACACTCGCCGCGACCTCTGCCGGTACCCGCTCGATTTATTCAAACAAAACGCATTTATTTTAGACACAACACCCACAATGAGGATCTAAGTGCTTATTGGGAGAGTTAACTACCATTGAAATATGAGACTTCATTTGGAAATCGTTTAGAATTGTACGTCTTTCACCGCGGACGCGTAAGACATTTAAATTTTGAACAGCAGTATTGAAGAGGCAATGGATATAATGGAATCAGGAGGTATTTTCCGGGTAGTAGGCGCTGGGGTCGCAGCGCGAGGCTCGCGACGGGGAGTCTACGCAGGCCTACCGACGCTCATCACTATTCAATAAGCTCCATTTATTGAAATTACATAATTTGTGTGTGAATAATGACGATTGTGATGAATCTTCGTGGGCGATGCGAGCGACTTAAGCCCGGTTAACTTTTGACCGAGTGCGTATTAATAAGCTGTCTGTGCTTGAGGGCCACTTCAGTGTAAAATAGTAGTAAAGACGTTTAGATTTCATATGATTTAACTTTCTTGTCCATCTGGGTGTTAGGTGTAATACTAATCATATGGCTAGGAAACGTTTAAGCAGTGTGTATTGATTTCTGGCATGGTGTCTGAATGAGCGAGTGGTTGAATGGTTTCCAATTATAGGGGAGTGGTAGTCATGTGAACTTTCTACTTTAGGGTAATGGAAGTAAATAAATAAATGAATAAATATTATAGGACATTTTTACACAAATTGACTAAGCCCCACGGTAAGCTCAAGAAGCCTTGTGTTGTGGGTACTCAGACAACGATATATATAATATATAAATACTTAAATACATAGAAAACAACCATGACTCAGGAACAAATATCTGTATCATAATACAAATAAGTGTCCTTACCAGGATTCGAACCCGGGACCATCGGCTTCATAGGCAGGGTCACTACCCACTAGGCCAGACCGGTCGTTCGGTCGTCGGTGGAGTTCTAGATTTTAGTACTACAAAAAGAAGTACATAATTTCAGAAAATATAGGCTAATAAGTTGGCTAAGTATATTATTTTAGCTAGCAGCCTAATTAATGAGTGACTGATTAGTTTTTTATTTCTTCATTTATTGAAAAGTCTTATGAAAATATTGACTTTACTGAAATTCTTCATTATCTAAAACCCAGTAGAAAAGCTTTCATATCACTTTATTGTTAAATTTGACTTAAAGCTTTTTCCAACGAAACCACCAGTAGATAATTCGCCAACGTTTTAAACCATCGCTGAATTTATCATAGTTGTACGACATCGCGGATTCGCAACGTACATTACCGTATTTATGAATAAAACATCTTCTCCATTGCCGAATATACGGGTATGTAGAAAGCTTACTGCTTGCTTACTCAACCTCCTATTTGAGTGGCCTAGATTATTAGAAAAGCAACCCACCGTCGTTTAAATAGAGCTCAAATTTGGAAATCATGTCGAAAGAACGTAGGTCGGTGTGAGAGTAAAGATGTGAAGTGGGATGATATCTTGCGCCGGCGCTGCGTTTACGATTTCCACGAACGGCAGCGGTAAGGCACGACGCGGAAACGGTAAATTGTCTAAATTAAATGTAGGTAGATGTCCGCTCGTGACGTGAGATTGGATTTAATGTTATCATGACGTTTTTTCATCTGGTCATTTCTTAAATTCTTTATAGGTGGTGTCACGTGAAACCTGCAGGGCTATGAAGTATTCTCGGTTATAAAACGTCTTACTGGTCATACTATTTTCCCTTCGAAAATTATGTTTATTATAAGAAAAGCATAAATTTATACTAAACCCTAAGAAGTGAATAACAACGCCTTTGTATTGAGTAAGGGATTCTTTATATTAAATCTTTCTAACTTAGCTACTCTCCGAGGTACTCTTTCTAGCGCTTACCTACCTAATTGTAACTCGGATCCCAATAAAAAGAAAAAACTTGTAAAAAAATAACCGTTTGTAACAATTTGTAATCAGTCAAGTTATCACTCAATAAATCTCTTATAAAGCCTATCTCTGCAAGTCGTAGTTTCGGAAGTAGTCCGTCGGTAGGTACCTATTACCCAGTGTATCAGGCCACTGGCCGCCCGCGGCGCTTCCCCCAATTATAGCTCGAATTAATTCCATTTAAAACAAACAGCATTTACTGCGTTTAGTGCATTAGCTCGACAGGACTCATAAACTCCGCTTTTGATTGATAAATCCTCGGCAAGTAACGGCCGGGCGACGTTCGCGTTATGGTCGCTACTGGACCACTTCGAGAATGCGCACTGGGCACCTTTGACTCGATGCGAGATCTGCATAATATTGAAGTCGTTACGGTTAAATACCTTTATTTAAATCAGTCAAATAATCGTTAACATCACACCGCAACATGGAGTTCAGTCGCTTGGTTAAAATAATAATAAAATTCGGTATTTTATTAGATTCCTTTACATGTTTATAACTTGCAATAGGTAAGTAAATTGTCAGCAAGTTCTGTCTTGAGAGTTTAATTTCCTATATAACTAAACTATTAACATTAACAATTATAAAGTTTATAGGTTACACGCTTCTCCATCTACCTACTTTTATATTATCTAATGCATATTAACTACCGATCAGTTAATCCTAACAAAATAGTTTCGGATAAGCCCGTAGATTCCACGAATCTGTGTACGTATCGCCGTGTCAGGTTAATTGGTGAGTGGCGGGGGAAGGAGGGGGAACGGGTAGATTAATGAACGGCTACCGCGGGCTTATCGCGCAGCATCTGGCGCATGACTGATCATCTGTCGTGCGCGCGCGCTCGCGACTAGGGTCGCGGTCGCGACCGTCCGGTGGATCTACGGTCTTGTCGATATTTGTTTAGGCTAAAGTATGGCACACATGTCCTGGCATAGGTATACATAAGCGTGGTTCAGCGAACTCGGTATTTGGGAGAAACGCACTGAAATCATCTTTATCCGTCATTTTATTCCTCTCTGGGACATAATGTCCGTGCCCATGTTGATGTCTTGATGTCCGAGGAAAGCTTCGAGACCCAAACCTACTCAGTGCGAAACAAAAATTTCCTGCTAGTCGGATTCTACATGCAAAAGGTGTTCTAGTTTTTTGCCAGCATTGGCCTTTTCTGGACATTTTCACTGGACTTTAACAAATAAGTATCGCGTCCTGGCGGAAAAAGTTTTCTTAGGTATTCAGCCAATAAAAAACCGATTAAAATCTAAATAGGGCGCTTCGAGATAGCTGTTGATAAACATATTCACATACCTATTGCCTCATTTGCTAAACAAGGCCCGAAGATGTGTCAAGTTGTACATCTAATAAGCTCTTTATAAACATTAGTACCTAACTTGAGCCCGTGTCTCTGTAGACTCTGTATTAGAGTATGATTTTATCGACACTTGCCCGATGGGCAGCCCTAGCTCCATGATATGACAGTGCTCGGGCACTGCTTCTCAGAAGTCATACTCATCGAATGCCTTACGAGCACCGTGGCCCACTCGGCTGAGGTTTTTTCTCCGCTCCATAGTTTTATTGGGCGCATTGAAATATTTTTGTTTAGATTAAACGTCGTTTAACCAGTAGGTTGCTACATTAGGATTAATGTCGGACATCAGTTACTTACCTGTTTGTCCCGATGGTTTATATTGTTGCGCTATTGAGGGATCGGTCATGGGAACTGATCTGAGTGACTGAGCACTTTGATTTTGATATGTGGCGTTTTTGTGAGTTAAAGCTCGGCTAATCATTAAATTTAAGGTTTGACTTTGTCTTATTCGTCTTGGGAACAAATAAGTCTAAATCTTGCTTTAGTAGGGTTATTATTTTAATAACCGTAGCGTGAATTAAAAGAGCAAACTATCAAAATACATGTATCAATTTTATTATAATATACATATATCGTGGTATCTATGACATTAGTCTTATTAAACTTACTGTTGGGTTAGGTCGAATTATATATCTGTGGCCCTAGTGAAAAAGGGTACAAGTCTCGCACAGATTAGGTGTAAAAGGGCATAAGTGTTACGTGGAACTTACACCCTTTTGCTCCTGCGCTACCTGAGACTTGTACCCTTATTCACTAGGGCCACAGATATGTACTTATGATTGTCCCATTAATTTAGTAATAATTGTGACCCAATGATTGATAGGGACTTATTTGTCGCAAATTAACAGTAAAGTCTGACCAAGCTAACTCTACATGGCATTTGTGTAAAATTTCAACAAAGTGTGTAAAATTTCTATAAAAATATGACGTTAATAATGACACCCTCTCTCTTTGTTCTATTCAAGTCGATCTTTAAAGGATATGTCCAATTTGATGTCGCACTTTTTAGTTAGGTACATTACTTTACATACATGCTAATTTATGGTTTGGACAGTCCACGCTTTCCACACACATACATCGTCAGATAACCATGCAGCACAATATTATCACAAAACAGAAGCCCAGGAGCACCTCACACAATAATTAATTGTTCATTTAAATACAAAGGCTAATTTAATAAGTGACCCGACTCGAAAATGTCAAAGTGATTCAAATAAAAAACGAGTAAGAAACTAAATATAATAAAGAAGGATGGCGCTCGGACGGCACCGGGCAGATCGCCCAGGCCGGTGTCATGGGAAATGTGACTTTTTATACTTGAAATAAATTGGGAGTCATTTTTTAAAAGTGTCTCTTTTTTTGTTGTTTGGGTATTGAGCAGTGCTACAATGGGTGGACACGAACGGCTGTTAGGTAACATTTTTAACATCATTATAAGTGAAAAGCTGTGAGTGATGACCCGTCCCCCGAGCTCGTTACTCCCGAGGCTTAGGGCAGACGATTCTGGGAACCGCCTCTACGCAACAATTGTGTGCATTTACTCTACGAGCTACAGAAACAGCCTCCATGTGACATAATTTATTAAATTAATAATGGTAAACCATTGAGGAGAACCACAAAATACAATGAACCTTTTGTTCTACGAACATTTTTAACAGCATCATAACTTTTCTGAACTGTCACCGTTTGACCATTCTTTTGTTTTTTACTGCTTTATAATTTTCTGGACTTCCGTATGATAGGAAAAAATAGATTTCTACGAACATTCCTCGCATGTTGTGGGTCTTGTGGGACCGTGGGAGCGCCCCCCCGGGGCTCCCGCGCCGCCCCGGTAGCGCCCGCGCAGCCCCCCGCCGGCCGCGACACTCGCGCCCCAATACTGATCCAATGCATGATAATTAGCTGACAATTATAATTAAAAACGTATTTAAAAAGCCGGTAACATTCATGTCTACCTCAATCACTTTTCCAAGAGAACTTGTGAAGAGATAAAACTAAAGTAGGTAATAGGATTTTTTTTTCAGGTTTACCTATGTACTTCAGTAGTTCTCCAGTCTTCCACATTGCCAGCGGTCAGTGAGGCAATATTATTATTTCGGAACAATATCTTGAAATGGATTGCTTTTACAAGTAACTCTAGGTAACGATGTCCACTTATTATTTTAATAATATATGTCATCTTTTGGGGCTTCAGAAGCCACAAACATATTTCTATAGATTCAGAGTGTCCATATCTCAAACAAGAACATGCAAAGAATTTCTTTAACGATGCCTTGTTTTTTATTTGAAGTCTTCGAATTCTAACCTCTAGTTACGGAGCCCAACACAGATCATTCAGATAGACGGGCAATGTTTGTTTTTTGGGGCTCGGCTATAAAAGCATCATGATTATCTATCATATTTAAACTTCGACAGATACGTCGGGGACGTTAGCTTCGGAACGTACGGGCCATCGATAAGCGACGATAAGGTAATGGTCGAGATAGAGCGTCTGCTACCGAATCTGATACGCGACGGTAGCCAGATGAGCGGTCACTCACACCACCATATCCTCCATACTTTATTGAACACCATATTATTAAACGTGCGATTGACATTCGAGCATTCCGGCGGCGAGAGAATAAACCGAGCAGCTAATAGGCACTTACCGACCGGCTGTGGCGCGGACATTGTGCGCGCTAATTTTATTGATCATCCACCGCCTTATTACGCTCTCTTGCCGAAAGCCTAATCTAAAAGCCATCAATATACCGTTATCTAGAGCGGAGCGTCGATAAACCAAGTATACGATCCATAAATGAGTCTACAAAATGCGACGCTAGCTCCTAATCGCGAGATATTTACTCCCGAGGATGAAACTGCCAATATTTATAACGCGAGACATAAAGTACTTACCTAACACAATAAAAACGAAATGGCAAGACGCGCAAAATTTTATGCTAATCGACTGTAAAAATGCAATAAAAAATGCGACCTTGTGGAGTTTAGCTGCGTTGACGCGAGAGTTGCGTCGGACACAGATAGGGTTGCCTTGCCATGTGTAAATATAGAATATCCTGCCAAAAGTCCGAAGACTGTCCAAAAATCCTGACATTTCCTGGACGCTCATTTCTATAAACTCTTCGTGGTCCACTAGCCTCTTAATTTGGCAAGTCCAAACATTTAGCTACATTGACGTATAACGTATACTATCTAAAGATGGGCCCTACGGGCACTAAAATGGTACTAGTTCAGCGATGTCATTCACGAATTCGAGCCAATCGTGCAGTCTAACGCAACCAGTTGCGACCAATCGCGTGCGAGATGCGAACTCATCAGCCAATTGCGTTGTAGCGGTGTCACACCGCTGTACTGGCCCCATTCATGCTTTATTGTTATCGCCCGTAAAGTTAGTCCTTACAGATATACGTCAGTGTTTATCTACCTTCTAGTGGTTATTTGATCCATATGGCTTATGATCGCACACTGTGGTGACGTGTGTGTGTGTGTGTGTGGATACATGGTCGCGATCCTCAGCAATGAGGGACCGAGGAAGAAGAAGTGGTTATTTGAGGTTTCTAAAAACTCCCGCGGACACTCGCCAAGTCCATCCGCAATCCTGACAGTGGACCAAAAATCCTGACATGTCAAGAGAAACTCTGACGTTGGGCAACCCAAGATAGAGGTGGGCAGGCGATCAAATAAACCGGCCACGTTTGAGGTTACTTGTCACCTTTGTTCACCATGACATGCGTCAACGTCAACATACACTATTAAAATGATATTGAAGGTATACCTATACCTATTACTAAAATGTTTTTTTGTATATCAATAAACATTTTTATACAAGCTTTTATAAATGGCCGACTGTACTGTTTCATTTTAACACAAACCCAAACTCAATGAGGTTGTGTTATTTTGTAACTTTGATGATGATGATATTTATACTAAACTATAAGCACTATCATTCATTACATCAGAGGTATTTACGTTGCATTTTCGCAGTTAGGGCTTAGCCGAACCTTGAGTAGCCCTTTTAATTTTACATACGGAACTCTAAAATTAATGTACTTAATTAAATATTTCGGATTTTCAATTGATAATCATCATAGGAACGCACGCCGTCCACTAACACAGGTAGCTCGAATAAATAAGCATCTCCAATCTGGTTATTAATAACGGGGCACTGGCTCCGTCCGTCCGTCCGAGTGTTGACAGCTCTTTATTTGTCAATGTCCACTTCGACCGACGCATCATCGGTTGCGAATATTTTCAACCGGAATGGTGAATTTATACGATGGTGGCATCGGGTATTTTTTTATTTATTTGTTATTTATTTAAGAAGAAACAAACAGTCGTTTACAAATAGGTTTACAAAAATATTTCTTAAATTAAGACCTGGAGTTTTTATCTTTAGAAGTTAGTAATCAAAAAGTGTCATTTTTTGTTTCTTCAAAATCTGTTGCAGGACCGATTCCTAAGTTCCTAGGGCACAAATATAGCCTGATTCTTTTGGCTTACATCTTCAATGCGGTATAGTTATACTTACTGCCGTACAAAATTCTTTATCCGAACACGCCACACATCACGCCTTGAGGAAAAAACCGGGCAAGTGCGAGTCGGACTCGCGCACGAAGGGTTCCGTACCATAATGCAAAAAAAAAACAAAAAAAGGCAAAAACAAAAACGGTCACCCATCCAAGTACTGACCACTCCCGACGTTGCTTAACTTTGCCAAAAATCACGTTTGTTGTATGGGAGCCCCATTTAAATCTTTATTTTATTCTGTTTTTAGTAGGTATTTGTTGTTATAGCGGCAACAGAAATACATCATCTGTGAAAATTTTAACTGTCTAGCTATCACGGTTCGTGAGATACAGGCTGGTGACAGACAGACGGACGGACGGACGGACGGACAGCGAAGTCTTAGTAATAGGGTCCCGTTTTACCCTTTGGGTACGGAACCCTAAAAAGGCAAATTCCAATTTTCCTGTGGCTCCCTAAGTTAGCCGTGGCAAAATGCCGGGACAACGCTACGAAGGCTATCCAAACAAAACACAGACAAATTAGCAAAAACCATTATAATTAAATAATTCTTGTAATACTTCTCCACCACTAAATAGTGGCCATTGAAAACAGTAGCAACAATTTCATCTGTGACTCTATTCCTTGCATCTACAAGCTCTAACACGCAGAAATAGTGAGAGAACCAGACAGATGGGTTTTTCCCTTTGTATATATATATTCGGTACATACGTTATACATACGTTAGTAATCGACAAAAGTATCTAAAATTAGCAAACCGCCTACCTTATACCTACTTCTTTTATTTTCTGTAGCATTTGTTACATATCTAATTAACCCAATTAAAATATACCTACCTATTTCGTTACCCTTACCACTTAATTGTTAAATAACATTATAAAATTTAGTGCCTACCTTTTAACCCTATCGCTAATGTAAGCACCTTTTGTACTTAGTACCCACTTGCAGTAATTACATACAAGTCAATCATACATCATATTAACAGCTTTCTCAAGTCAAGAATATTGACTTACAAGAACGGTTGTTATCTATATGATCCTGTTGTTATGTCATGACTACACCTTCAGCTGCCTTTAAATTGAGCAGGTTATTTGTTGCTTTATTGTACTAACCTCGTAGTGAATTGCAAAAAATTTGTACAATGTACATAGTTACTTAAGCACCTGTAATTAGTCTAAAGTTGAAATTTAAGTTAGATGCATGAAAGTGTATTAGCGTATGCTATAGAGTATAGACGATGTGTACGAATTAAGTACAATACAATACAATTTACATAGCTAATTTTCGTAACACAAATGAATCAATTAAGTTAAGACTAATCGCAGCTTCTTAACTGCGCATAATTACGTACAAATTTTTGCAATTCACTCAGGTACTAAGGAACATAATATGTATAACCTTTCTTCTTCTTCTTCCTCGCGTTATCCCGGCATTCTGCCACGGCTTATGGGAGCCTGGGGTCCGCTTGACAACTAATCCCATGATTTGACGTAGGCACTATAGTTTTACGAAAGCGACTGCCATCTGACCTTCCAACCCAGAGGGTAAACTAGGCCTTATTGGGATTAGTCCGGTTTCCTCACGATGTTTTCCCTCACCGAAAAGCGACTGGCAAATATCAAATGATATTTCGTACATAAGTTCCGAAAAACTCATTGGTACGAGCCGGGGTTTGAACCCGCGACCTCCAGATTGCAAGTCGCACGCTCTTACCGCTAGGCCACCAGCGCTTCAATATGTATAACCTTTAAGGCCATAATACTCGTATTTCAAGTTTTGTTACAATTTCATATATGTTTATTCATACCTAAAATAGAGCAAGAAATCAAAATTTAATGATATATTGTTTTTGCAGTTGAATAGCATTTTCTAGGTATCGATAGCCATTTAACCGGCGGCGTCAGACGGCGGCGCCTGCGATCATTGCAATGGCTCCGGGTAACAGCATGCTAATTGCCATCTAAAAACTAACCTTTGCCGGAAAAACTATCAGCGCGCATCGAGGGCGCATCACCGCCGCCGCTGCATTACGATTAATTGATGCTAATTAATAAATTAATTAACCATGTTAATACGACGCTCGAGCGAGCCGGGTTTTTCTCCCAACTGGCACTTAGGTACATATTTGTCTGAACTACATTTTTATTACCAACTCCAGAATACCCCTTTTTGCGACGCTCTCTCGATACGGCACGATCTCCGCTTCGTTTAGTTCATATTTTGTAATTAATTTATTAAAATTAATTACGAACATCGAGATGAACCGCACGAGCTCCTAATTGGGACTCAGTTATGACAGACGTTCATATTTTCATTATTGATTGATTTAAAGCTGCAATTTATAATAATTTATGTCATATTTTCTCATATGTTTGATTTCACTAAGTATAATTAATGTGCGCTGGTCTGAAAGAGGTTTTCATAGTTTAGAATTTGACGTCGTTAAGATAAGCAAAGGATCCATGCGTTGATTAATGTGCGAAAGAACTTCTTCTTTCAAAGAAGTTCCGTTCATTAAGTATGGTTTTAGTGCTTGTTGCGCCGAAGCCGTTTAAAGGCTTACAAGTTTTTTAAGTCAAGAGTTAATAAATATGTATTATCGGTATAAGAGAGACGTGTAGGCTTTGACGTTGTCGCGACCTTCTATCTGTGGAAAAACTGGGAAACCTGGGCACACACGCCGCGGCACCTGCGAACTGCGCGCCGCGTCATGTTCAGGCACGCAAGCACGATAGTTGCATATACCTATGCTAATCAAATCCTTCTTACTTACTACCATTTAAGAATATAATCTTAATTTGTAAACATCATATGTATAAGACAAATAGGCGCACTCCAATAACAAGTTCTTATGACATGTGTCGGCTTTACTTATGATCTGAACAAGTCCCATAACTGCGTGCAACTTTTTTACGATACGCTATCATAGGGGTCGGTAAACTTTTTAAGAAAAAATAGTTCAGTATCAGGCGTCTCAAAGAGCTATCGAAAGTCGATTTAAGTGATCTAAGTTTTTTAAGTGATAATAATATTTTGGGTAGGTACCTTGAAAGCCAGTGTATGTTCAATGATACGCATGCGGCCTGCGAGCCAATGTTTACTATCCCTTGCGGTAGCAATTAAATATGTAAGCTTTAACATCAATTTTAAAATCTATCGCTGTCTAAAACAAGAACCAAAATCAATGGCTAAGTTTACCTTCCAGCATTAAGTAATTGCTTAAATCGATCACCCATCCTAAAACTGACCGTAGTGACGTTGCATAAACTCAGTATTACCTACCTAATCGATTCGATTGTGCAGACTGCAGAAGATATCGAGCCAAAGTCGACGTGAAACCTGAAATGTTGAGAGAACCCAACAGGCTAAGAGTAAATACTATACGACTAACAGATAAATCAAAACATGTCTTCTATTGTTTGATTAGTACAAATCATGATTCCAATTTCAATGAAAACTTCGCCTCCCAAGAATTTACAAGACAAAGGCAAGCAAGCACGAGCACGCGTCGGCACGGGCATGGGCACGGGCATAAATACAAACTGTGCTGGCACATAATATAACGAGTATAGGGGGCCAATTTAACAGACTTATTGTCTCCGCGCAGCTACAATGCAGACATGGTCGACGCAAAACGACCACGACGCCGGGGTCCCCTGACTGCCGATACGAAACAATGGTATTTAATCACCGATGATAAATGCTGTATTCGACCACGTTTTTTAACGATACAGCCGTATTGTTTTGGCGGGAGCTTACCGTTGGATACGAAGATAACTCGCTGCTGAGAGTGGCTTAGCTGACAAATTGGAATAAAAGGAATATTTATTCGTGCTCGCGTCGTGCAAGTTTGGACGTGGACGTGGCGGATCTCGCGAATTATGGATATGCGCGTGGATTCCTGGCGCGAGTTGTTCGCGGGTTTCGGATATTGATAGGGACTCTCCTGGCATATTTTAACTTATTGTCGAAAGTTTGTTTTGTTACTTGTTTCCTTAACAACATAGTACCATATTTGCATAAATCTACAAAACTCATAAAAAATTATCAAATGACATCAAAAAATCCATCGTATATCTAAGTTTAGCTACTTTAACTATAATTTTTCAAAACGTCTTCGGTTTCAACAACTGAATAGGTCTCCGACGGCACGCTACGTTTCAAAACAAAAGCGCACTTATACGAGATTTACATAAATCACGATATTTTGTTAAAGTAATGCGAAGAAAGGCTGAAGGCTGGAGACTCGTAAATTCGTGGCTTGTAAACAGCAGGACGCCGGGCGGAACTGAGGACGACGGATAGACCAGCGAGCCTTATGATTTACAATTGCAATGTTCGAACAAGATCTGTGATTCTATTTTGCGAAATTGTTTGACATGACATCGAAGCCAGTATGTGATTGTATTTTGCGATTCAGCTTTCTATCTCCTTAGGTATAGTAAGCCATCGGTAAAGCACTATGTAAATCAGTTAATGTGTAAGAAAATTAATCAATCAGTTAATGTGAAAGAAGGTATTCAAGTAATCAAAATACCTGACCTGATCTCTGGTATGATAAAATAATACCAGCGAATTTTTAAACAAATAAAAAAACTGTGCCTAAAGTTCAAGATTAGAAAAAGAAAGAAAGAAAGTTCAAGAAGAGTTACACCTCTCATTAAGATTTGCAAACATAATAACAAGCGTCGCAAAATATATTTTAAAGAAATTTTTAGGATGTATCTAACAATATAAATTCTCACAAGAAATCAATAATAGACAGGAATCCTCGTTGAATAATAGCGTCTCAAAACTGGCACTAGCCGTGCGCCGGCGCTGCATGCCGGGCCAATCTGCAAAAACAATTATGTCGCCGCGGAATGTTGTATGTATTTGTATTTGTATCGTATTCTCTCGTTGTTTTGGCCTCTAGACGCCGGTGGTGCTGGTATAATGCGTGCCGATAAATATTTATGCAATTTATTCATATTCTAACCGGACTGCGGTCGAGCGGTAGCTGGGTGCAGCGTAGAAATGGGTTCGATTACTGGTTGGATTTATTTTGCAGTATGTGCTGTTTTTTTCCAGTAGCCAAGGGGTTTGCAGTAGCTTGCGAACCGGTAGGTGGTATATAGGTAGTAGGTATCTGAGCCATTCTGAATTAAAGTGACATTCCATTCCCAACTGCAGCTGCAATACTGTTCATTTTCTATGGAAATTGACAATGACAGCGACGCGTTTCCATAGTAAAATGAACAGTATTGCAGCTGCAGTTGGAAATGGAATGTCACTCTTAGGGCGCTAAGTGAACGGGCTTTTTAGGATACAACCTTGGAATGCTGAGAGGATATGCCGTTTTAACCAGGTAAAAAAAAGTGTTCAGCAATGCCGTTTCAATGAATAGACTCATTAGACTCGCTATTACCGCTGTTGGGGGCTACCAAGCATTAATTGATTCCCATCACCTGAGAGTTATTTAAAGTGACCAAATGAATTGTAAGACGACGTCTTCTTACCAAGGTACCTCTGGTCCTGAGCTGTAAATAAAATGTAACATGCATTAAATCCCTTAGTAATTACCTTAAACAAAACTACCTATATAATAAATCAGTGCATCAAACGAGTGAAGCTACCAAATATGAATTCTGGCGCGAACGAATATCAAAAACGTTTATAAGAACCAAAACTGATACAATAGGAGTCGGTATCAAATGCGGACGATTGTCGAATCTGGCATCTGTGTAGGCGATCGTCGGATCAGTGTAGTGCGCGCGGCGAAAAAAGGGAATGCGCGGATTTCGGCGCGCCCGGCGGTCTCGCAGCGCGTGACGCTTTTTCCCAGCTTCGACTTCTTATTGTGGTTATTAATTTTGATCTATTTAAACGACATAGCGAAGTACCTTTTTGAAGTCCGAAGAATAGAACATATGAAGTGGCTGAAGGATTTCAAACATGATATTATGTACCATCACACACTGTTAACTGTATGTATGTATATCGGTGGACCTTATTACAAAAGGCATAAGGTCGGTCGGCGAAGGCAGGATTGTTGCTGTTTGTAAGTACAACTAGCTAGTAGTATTTAATACATTCGTAAGATACTTAGTCATATTTCGCTTGTAAAGCTCTAGCTTTGCAAAACGCAATAGGTAAAGGGGCCGCGTTTAGATTTATATTAATAAATATTTTAGTTGTGAATAATGTTATTTGGACATCACATTAAGTAAACAAGGTTATAGGTACAGTCCATCAGATATTAATTAATTAATTAATAGGTACTTTACTTTATTACATATGTTTTTATTTTTTTAAACCATAAACATACTTAAAAACAAACTTAGAATAAAAAGTAACCTAAAATTAAAACTACCTACAAAACTAAAACTAACAACTAAAAAAATACATATATATAACATGATGTGGGTGATCTAGCCGAATAT
The DNA here is from genome assembly GCF_963556715.1 of Cydia fagiglandana. Lineage (NCBI taxonomy): Eukaryota > Metazoa > Arthropoda > Insecta > Lepidoptera > Tortricidae > Cydia > Cydia fagiglandana. The sequence continues at coordinate 12,124,111 of NC_085938.1, forward strand.
ATATATATGTATATTAGGCTAGATCACCCAGGTCCGAACCCTGTGGATGGGTTCCCATAAGGCTGGCTGCGTTCCCCCTTTGGATGGCTATGCCGATCCGTTGGGCGAGGAACGAGCCAGCCCTCGGTCCCCGGTGACCTCGAATATTTTTTTTGAGAGCTGCCGAACTAGTTTATAGTTTAGTTTGTGTCTAGAGTATTCAAGATTATTAGGTAGAAAGATTTAGCTTAATTATGTACCCTACTACTTTTTTTACTAGTTAATCAAAATTATTAACAAATTAAGAGACCCGAAGGTAATCGAAGTGTAGAAACAGGTGCTCAACCCTCGTTGATGTCGTTTGTTCCCACAAGTAAGTGTAAGTCGTAATATTTATTTCAATTTGGTGTCAGTATATGTACTAGGTAGTGTATGATTATTAGAAATTCAATGATTCAAATCTCAAAAATATATTTTAAAAACACTAATGTTTTAGAATGCGTTTCACAATATATTTTTACGGCTTCACGTAACCCAAAAATTCCTTCCCGTGGACATGAGACATCACAAAAGAATGCGCTTCATATTATGTCAAAGTTCGGGTAAGATGTAACGCACGTCCTGCGAAGCGACGTGGAGACGCGTTCATGTCCTGTAATATTCAGAATTATGCTACTTGATTGTGGCTCTTAAAGCGATTGAAATAAGGTCCTTGTGCGTTGCCGTATGTTACGGATGTTCTAGGAACGTGGACTGGGCGTGCCCTCACGCCGCATCTGATAGCTGCGTCCGCGCAGAGTTTGCACGCTCGCTGCTCTACCTTACTTCCACACGCAAACGAGCCATGGAAAACTAATAGTAGTAATAGTCTATATATGTTTGATGAAATTGTAATCCATTCCATCTATCGTACTGGCTTTAATTATTTTTATTTTTGGTTATCATTTTTACTTGGATTAGGTATTTACTTACTTACTCTATAAACTATAGGAAACAAAATCTTTCAAAATATTTATTTAATATGCTCGACTTAATAAAAATCTCCTTTTTGATTTATTCCTATTATTAAGGGGCACACTCTGTATAGTTGTTGCACATGAAATTCGATGATTCAAGCGATTCTCAAAGCTCGTGTTGCACCTAAAGTAGCTATAGATATTTAAATATTAATTTAAATTGTACCTAATGATTTTGTAATGAGTCCATAAATTTTTGAATCTCTTTTGGATAATCAAAGTAAAATTACGCAAAACTCCGCATAAGGAACGCATTACAACGAAGTAAAATTCGTACTCCATAACTGAAAGGGCTCTGATACCTCACATCTCTGATAGCTAGATCTTGCAACTTTGATAGCTTGCTAACTGCCAGCAAGAACTACGTGCATAATAAGTATACCTACCATCTCGCACAATAATCTGCAAGCTAGTACGGTCTCAGAGATTTGCTCTGTGCGCATGATTAACTCCTGATATCAATTATTTGTCGAAGGAATAGGTATGTCATCAGTGATTGCGGACGGCACAGAGACGGTCGGGAGTAATCGGGAATAGTCGGGAATAATTCGCGTTGTTGCGGCGCCGGCGCGGTGTCGGCCTTAACAATTCTCGCCGTCGAAGAAGAACGTCGTATCTGACAATGGGACCTATAGTAGATTGCGTCCTTGTAGTTCCAAGGGTGCGAATTGTCGCGGACGTTTTGCGATAGCATCGTGCCGCGGCGCCGCGGGATCTAGATCGCGGTGCGCGCGCCAAAGACATGCTCGACGGATAAAGTCCTCACCGGCGACATGCCCGCATGTGGTATGCCTTTGAAAAACGCAGCAAGATGGATCACTCCACTGCAGCCTACACTACATTCTAGGATTTGTTCACGCTTGAAACCCTCAAATTGCAAGGAAACTGAAAGAAAACATGTGGTTTGATTTTTATCTGACGACCGGTCTGGCCTAGTGGGTAGTGACCCTGCCTATGAAGCCGATGGTCCCGGGTTCGAATCCTGGTAAGGGCATTTATTTGTATGACGATACAGATATTTGTTCCTGAGTCATGGTTGTTTTCTATGTATTTAAGTATTTATATTTATATATTATATTTATCGTTGTCTGAGTACCCACAACACAA